>NW_027464919.1:0-127484 GCF_043290135.1 Rhipicephalus microplus
AAACAAACCGCGCGCAAGAGTACTGGAGGCAAGGCTCCGCGTAAGCAGCTTGCTACCAAGGCTGCTCGCAAGAGTGCCCCTGCCACAGGCGGGGTGAAGAAACCTCACCGTTACAGGCCTGGAACCGTGGCCCTGCGTGAAATTCGCCGATACCAGAAGTCGACCGAACTGCTGATCCGCAAGCTTCCCTTTCAGCGCCTGGTGCGGGAAATCGCTCAGGACTTCAAGACGGACCTCCGTTTCCAGAGTTCTGCCGTGATGGCCCTACAGGAAGCTAGCGAGGCCTACCTCGTTGGTCTTTTCGAAGACACCAACCTGTGCGCCATCCACGCTAAGCGCGTCACCATCATGCCAAAGGACATCCAGCTGGCTCGGCGCATTCGCGGTGAGCGCGCCTAAGTTGGGCTGCTCCCTGCGCTTCGGTCGACAGGCAAGCAACAACAAACGGTCCTTCTCAGGACCACCAACGTGTCTGCTTTGGCTACGAGACCACTCCAGGCCACGTACTCCGGCCGCACCCTCTTTTGCTGTCATGTTTTGTACGTACGTGGCTGCCGTTGTCTAGCGCGCGGAAGAACGGAACGTCGGCGCGTCGTTATTACGAAGAAATGGCTCAGCTTTGACAAATTCAAGGTAAAAGTGTGTATCATTATGAGTAGACAGAGAAAAGGTAGGCTAGCTTCAGTCGGTGTGTGTGCAGCAGCCGTGCTGCGACCCTGTGGTGTGTCAATTTCATTTATGTGTTTACCTTTTTGCCCGCCGCTTGTAAGGTGTTTTTGAGGGCTTCTGTTTGCGTAACGCCATGGTGACTTGGGCTGCTGGACCCCGGCGCAACTTTTGGGTGCACTCGTAGGAGGTGATGAAGTTTTACCGAGAGACGAAATAAACAATTGTATCGGGCCAGTTGGTAAGGATCCATCTCGCTAGGAAGCGCAGCCACTATTACACAGACCTCACAACACAAGCGCTTAACTTCAACTGAACTTTCATTGCAAACGTCAGAGTTTATAAAGGGGGTGAACAGAGAAAAAGAATAGTAAAAGGTAGACAACAAAAAGCACACGTGCCAGTCCCGCACATTACTGTCTGTTATTCTCTATCACCCCATCCAAAAAACAGTTCTTTCCGCGTGAGCGCGATAGAGAGTGCACTAACACACTCGAAATCATCGCGTGTCATTTCCTTTCATTTCTTTTGAAGCTGAACAAGTTTTTGTGCCATATTCTGGACAATTTTTTTTTTTTTTTTGCAATAAACGTTTAGTTGAAGTTAAGCGCTTGTGTTGTGTGTTCTGTGTAATAGTGGCTGCGCTGCCTAGCAAGATAGACGAAATAAATTGTGTTAGAAGCACCAAATGGAATGCGCTAACGGCGGGTTCTCTCTCTCTCTCTCTCTTTTTTTTTTTACCTTACGTTTGTTTTTCTATTCAAAGGTATTAAATTTACTCTGTCCCTGTGCTGACCCGTTCAGGTGTCATCGTAAGGATAGACGGTTACGTGTGGAGCTTTTTTTTTTTTTTTTTAATGAGAAATGACAACGTTTACATGCTCTTTTCTGTCTTTTTCGGTGCCGAGCTGCGTGATTTGGTTGTCTCTTTGCAGCATTTGGCGTCGCGCACTTGTGGCTAACTGATGTCGCGAGGAAATATATATAAAGTATAGAAAAACAAACACGCTTGAGGGTACGAACAGAGCCATCGTGACTGCGAAGCGAAACACGGCCGCGTCACCTGTTTGGGTGGTCCTTAGAAGGACCGTTTGGGGAATGCGGCGAGCGCGCGGAAGGGGTGCTCGCTTACGCCTTCTTCTCCGTCTTCTTTGGAAGAAGCACGGCTTGAATGTTGGGCAACACACCGCCCTGCGCGATGGTGACGCCGGAAAGCAGTTTGTTCAGCTCCTCGTCGTTGCGGATGGCGAGCTGCAAGTGACGGGGGATGATCCGGGTCTTCTTGTTGTCACGAGCGGCGTTGCCCGCCAGCTCGAGCACCTCGGCGGCCAGGTACTCGAGTACGGCAGCCAGGTAGACCGGAGCGCCAGCTCCGACGCGCTCGGCGTAGTTTCCCTTGCGTAGGAGGCGGTGAATACGGCCCACGGGGAACTGAAGCCCCGCGCGGCTAGAACGGGTCTTGCTCTTGCCTTTCGCCTTGCCGCCCTTGCCACGTCCGGACATGGTGTTGCTTTTCGCTTGGTACGACGCCGGTTGCCGAAAACAAGAAAGCTGCTGCCTTCTGAGATGAGAGCCGTGCTCGAATGGTTTCCGTTGCCACCATCGCGCGCCGCCGCTCGCGGGGAACGGATGAGAGTGTGAGAGAGAGAAGCCGTGCGAACCAATGGGGCGCGCGCGTTGTGCTGATCTCGTCAACACCCCTCGCTCATATTTAAGCGCGGCGAGACGGGGGGACACGCGCATTCGACTCTGGTCTCGCGTGCGTGTTGTGTGAAATCATGCCTCCCCAACCGTCTGGCAAAGCCGTCAAGAAGGCCGGCAAGGCGCAGAAGAATGTGCGCGCCACGGACAAGAAGAAGAAGAAGCGCCGCAGGAAGGAGAGCTTCTCCATCTACATCTATAAGGTGCTGAAGCAGGTGCACCCCGACACTGGTGTCTCCAGCAAGGCCATGTCCATCATGAACAGCTTCGTGAACGACATCTTCGAGCGTATCGCCGCCGAGTCGTCACGCCTTGCTCACTACAACAAGCGCTCGACCATCACGAGCCGGGAGATCCAGACCGCGGTGCGCCTGCTGCTGCCCGGAGAGCTGGCCAAGCACGCGGTGTCCGAGGGTACAAAAGCCGTCACCAAGTACACCAGCTCCAAGTAGGCGTGCGTCGTGGGCCACAGCGAGCAACGACAAATCAACGGCTCTTCTCAGAGCCACCCAAATTGTCTGCGTCGGCATAGGGGTTGTGCTGAGAGATTCGGCTCCGAATCCATCCTCTTCTCTCTGTTGAACACCGCTAGCAGGAGCGTTGGTGTGCCGCGCTCGACGTGTGTGCTCGGGGAGGTTGAACAGGTAAATTAGAGAAGACCGAGTGCGCGGAGAAAAGTGCCACAAGTACGGTAATGGAGGGAAAACAAAACCAGGAGCGTGGTAATTAAAAAAAAAAAAAAAACAGGGGGAAGGTGGCCGCTTCTCTCAAAAAAAGGTAACATGAACTCGAGTGTGTTCAGCTCTTGGGAAATGATAGAATAGGAAACTCGCGTCAGCGCTTGCCCGAGCAACTCCGACATGTCGGGCCAAATATGAAGGGGTATACACGGTATGCAGTGCATGCGGAGAGAAGGAAACTGCCGAACACTTGATAATGCTATGTAAAGGGCTTCACCTTATAGTTTAGAATGATGGCGCAGAGTTTTTCAAAAGCACCGGGGTTTAGAGACGGGGGAGGGCAAAATAGACTTTAGGCGGGTAGAATTAACTAGAAGGTGGTTATCTTATTGGTGGCTAAAGTCAAGGCAAGAGTGAAAACTAAACCATTCACTGCAAAGCACCGCGGTCCTATACTTCACTATTTAAAGAGAGAAAAAAAACAAGATAAATGTAGCTGTTTGTTAGGTCAGCATTATGGCTAGGTGGTGATAGCTGCCGCCCGATGTGAAGGGTACAGCCACATTCATCAGACAGCGCAGAGTTCCTTCTCTGCCACGCCATTCATTTGTTTACGAAATTGGGGCATTTATTTCTTGAGAGCGCAGGGCAGGCCCGTTTCGAGACTGTAGGAGGAGTGAATGTAGCTTAAAGTGCGTGGCGCGGTGAAAAATGTGCGGAAGCATTGATGCAAGAAAAGATAGGGGAGAAATATATAGACGCATGTGACAATAGCTGTAGAAGCAGAAAAGCGTGGCGGCGGACTGCATGCTAATTATTGTCCGAAAGCAAAGTATCGACAGCCCGAGTGAAGGAAAAAACAAAACTGTGCGTACGCATGACAGGGGTACCACGCAGGTGATTTATATAGTGCACAAAGAAATACGAAATCCAGTAAAGAAAGGCGGTCGACACGAGGTATGGGCATTTCCCGTTTTCGCACCGAGTGCTCCGTTTGCGCGTCGCCGAAAGAAACATAGCCAGGCCGGCCAGCAAACGACACTGCTCGGCTTGACGTTTACATAATCACACGGTGTAGCGGAACACTGTGTTCTCTTCGAAAGAACAAATGCGCCTGTGCTAGGCACAAATGAGTGGTACGTTCCATTCGGAATGTGGTGGGAAACTTACCTTAAATGAATGAGCGGACGCACCGTTTATTTCCGCTTTGTTTTAGATTACTGACTATGTTCGGCGGGTCGACAGTGCATTTGTATGAAGCTTTCAAGCGCGATCATTTTGTAATTTCGCATCGTGCGTCCCTGCCACAAGTTCGGGGAAGGAATACTTTCAATATGGGAACCCTCATGATTGTGAAAGATGAAACTGCGACTACTTAAACACACTTGCACCACAGAAATGGCACGCGCAGTTTGGTATTGGGGCACGTGAGAAGGGAATACAATAGATGGGCATTGGCGCGCATCTTTTTTTCTTATTGATATGATATGTAAGGAGATGTCGGCGCACCATTATGGCGCCGGCTACTCCTTGGCCGTTGAGTTAAACTTGAACACGTATCTTGAAGCAAAACGTACAAAGCAGTGCATGGAAAGTAGAAAACTCGGGCAGAGATATGCAAAGACACACTTACACTTATACGCACATATCAGAACACAATGGTAAGTAAATGTTCGAAAGTCAATGAATGAAGTCTCTGATATAATGTCCCTCGATAATATTCGGTCCACCAGCACAAAACAGTAGAGCACACGTCTGGTCCGTATAAAGATGCATTCGCTCGTGTGTACATAATTGTCGACACGTCATTCATTTCACAACACACACATGATGAGAGTCACGTGATACTGTACATAATAAGTACATTTGTTACAAATGAAAGTTCGTTATTTCTTAATACTTATCAGCAATCCCGCTGTCTTGTAAAGAACGTGTTGATGCTTTTAAAGCGTGCGACTGTAAAACTCGAGTAGGCCACGGACCCAGAAGTTTCTTCATGTTAAACGGTCTGCGGTCTAATGCCAACTGTTCGGACTTAAGACGGCGTCTCGTGATGTGGACAGTCTACGAGAAGGTGACATACGTCTTCATCTATCAATCCGCATTCGCATTCGGGACTTTCAGCTCTGCCGTGTCTGTGCAAAGAAAAAAAAAAAAACAAATGTTTTTGTGTATGCCGTGCCTAGCCTCAATCGGTCAATTAGAGTTTCCGATATTCTATCTAATGCCAGCGTAATTTTTAATTCAATAAATGGATCGATGTGGTATAAATCGCACCTCTTTGTACTTTGGTCAAACCAAGCAGTTTTGCTCATTCTGAAAGTTGTATTCTTTATAATACTACGCAATTCACTTTTTTCGAAATATTGGTTGCCACGATGTGTAGACCTACTTTGTGTGCTCTGGACGGCTCTGGAAGGCCAACTGCAAATCTTCTTTGCACAGCTGATGCCGTCCGGATAGTCGTTGATAGATTACTTAACAGGTTGTCAGCCTCCGAAGGTATTATGTAAGCGAAAGTACGCATGCGTAAAACATGCAGCGAACGAACACTCTTCCAACGCTGTAAAGAAGAAAGAATGCATAAAGGGTGGTGCATTTTACGCTCCAATCTCGTCTTATGTAAGGCGCTTTAGAGTTAGGGCTGTTTTGCCTGTAATTGCGTGACCCTTGCAGGGTTCCTCACAGTGCAACCGTGCACTTGAAACGGGCAGGTGTTGAACCACCCCGCAAGGAGATGGGGAAACTTCGCTGCGACCGGACCGCTTGACAGTCCGTGTTTACGGGAGGAGAGGCGCGCCCGAGAGGAGGTGCGCTCTCACTCTCTGCCGTCCCCGTGAATGCTGAAATGAGCGCGGTCGCGTTGCGTGGCTTCGGTGAAACTGCCGTATCGCGATATGTAGTGGAGCTGCCACAGTAAAATTTGAGACACGCGTAGCCAGCCAAAGGTGCTGTTACTTTGCCGAATTTCACGTGCCGGCGTCCACAACAACGCGAGCACGCTTTGTTTAGAAATTTCCGGCCATGAGGCCGTGCCCGGACCGCGTGTGTTAGTCCCTTGGTTTGGCGACAAGGATGGCGTCAAAGTGACGCCGTGAAACGGGTTTCGTGCGTGCAAATGAGGCATTGATGTGATTAGAGAGAAAGCGAGAACATAGAAAAGAAAAAAAAAAAGAGGGGGGGGGGGGCACACGCCGGGGACGAGTAGTCGCAAAGTGTTAAGTGTGCAGTTTATTTACGTGCGGCACACAGGTGAGCTGTTGCAGCTGTGAGTTTTGACAAATATTGCGTGTGTCATGTTCAGTGGACACGATGAAACGTTTTTTAGCGAACGCGTTGTATCCGCTGGGCTTGTACGTACGCGTACATGAATTGTTGCTTACTCGGTTTGATGTCTCCTTGCCGCTGGGGCAGCTGATACGACTGATACGCCATTTTGCAGCAGTGAAGGGTGCGTGAATGAATGGGCAAGAAACTTAGCAACAGTAACGAGAAAAGAATTAAAAACAAACAAACAAACGAAAGCATGTTTGCCGTGTATATTCAATCTTGTAGTGCAGAAAAATAGTCAGTGCAGCAACCTGCGCGGCCAACGCGCTCCTCGCGAAGAAAAGAGGGAGAGAGAGACGAGCTGGCCGCCGACCAACCGGCGTGCGCCGTTCGCCTTCCTCCTCAGTCTCGCGGGCCGGCGCCGACACCGCGACTCGATCGTGTCGAGCATTCGCTTTCCGGGCGCGTTTCGAAGCAGAAGCAGAAACTTCGGAAGCCGTCATGTCTGGCCGTGGCAAAGGTGGCAAAGGGCTGGGGAAGGGTGGCGCCAAGCGTCATCGAAAGGTGTTGCGTGACAACATCCAGGGCATAACCAAGCCGGCCATCCGTCGTCTGGCGCGCCGTGGCGGTGTCAAGCGCATCTCTGGCCTCATCTACGAGGAAACTCGCGGCGTTCTCAAGGTGTTCCTCGAGAACGTGATCCGCGATGCCGTCACTTACACCGAGCACGCCAAAAGGAAGACCGTGACAGCCATGGACGTCGTGTACGCCCTCAAGCGTCAGGGCCGCACCCTGTACGGATTCGGAGGCTAAGAAGCCAGCGGCGTCGCCTGCAGCCAGCCAACGAGAACACAACAGCCCTCTTCAGGGCTACCCACTTGATGCTTCGGCAGTGTGATCCCAGCGGTTCGCCATACCCGTCCGTCCCTCTTTGCAATATCATTGCGTCATCGCTCAGGTGAGCAGCACCTCGTGTAGTAGTAGCTTGATCGCGCTGGGTACTTGTCACGTTCACCGCATTTCGTTCGCGTCGTCGTCTTTCTCCTGGGTCTGCATGCACGAATCAATCGCCGCATCTGCGAGTTCTTCCTCTCCTTCCTGCAAGCCAAGCTGCTAAAACGGGCCCGTCAAGCGAACGTCGCCTAGTTACCTTATCGCGCGAAGGAAGAAGCCGAGCGCAGCGTTCTACCCTGGTCACTGCATTCTTGGAGACACGACTATGCTCAGGAAGCACGAACTCGCTTTTTTCTTTGGAATGCCCACTACACGATCGCGTCACGTTGTGTCAAAATAAATAAAAACGCACTATGTTCTACCGTGGGGCACCCAGACGAAGAAGGGATGTGTACTTACAAATGAAAAAATTGATTGTGACAGGTTGGTCGTGTTTACCGCGCCCGCTGTGCACTCAGAAGTGCCCCATTCAATAACACATTGTGTACATTGTCACGCCTAATAATTTTTGTTTGTTTTTTTTTTTCACACCTGGCGCTGCCGAGCTGCAAAATACAAAAAAAAAAGAAAGAAAAGTGGAAGGGGATGTTTAAACAGAATTTCTGCGCAAGTCAGAAGCAAGTACACAATAAGCGCTGCCCATGCAGCGTGCTGAGGGAAGCTGCACTTGATAGAAGTGGCACTCATGTACTGTACTGGTGCTGCGAACACTGCAGTTGTGAAAGCTTTACTTGGACGGACAGCTACGCAACAAGTGTTTCCATTTCGCCGGCAGAGGTGGTCACTCTAGGGAGGCTGGCTTCGCCGCCCACGCGAGAGGGGGGGGGGGGGGGACTAGCCCATGATGTAAACGCGAGAGGTTCGAGCGCGGGAAATTCGAAAGCAAGGCGCGCTCGCGTGAGCCTGCCGTCAGATGGCGACACCAACCCACGAGCATTGCATTTTCAAGTGCACCCTTGGTTTCCCACCCACCTCCGCACAGGACGAGGCGTGTCGAATGTGTAACCAAGGCGCACGACAGTGGTTCTGCTCAGGCAAAGCCTACCTATAACAAAAATTGTTCTCCATGTGTGTACCTTCATTTTCTCGTGAAAATGTGAAAGAGGAGTGAATGGGGCTTTTTGAGGCGCGTGTTGATCTTCGTTTCTATTATGATTATTATTTTTCACCCTTTCATTGAGTCCATTTCCTGCTTTTTGTGCCACATATTTAGCACTTAGAGGTTGGGGGGGGGGGGGGGGATTGCTGATGTGTAAGATGGAAAAGAAGAGGAAAGTGAGCCCCGAAACTGTCTGCATCAGGATGCGACACCTCAGCGGTAGCTCACAAGGGATGGGGGGTGAGGGGGGATTAAAAGGGTGGGAATAAAAGTGTAGAGAAAGAGACATGAGGGAAGCCAGAGTGAGACGACATATCGAGGGAATAGGAGTAAAAATGAAACAAAACATTCGAACGCAAACACCCCGTACATCCAACCGCCATTGAGCGCACCTAGTAGTTTGGCAAGTATGTATGAGTGATTCTTAAGAGGGAAAGGAAGATAAAATTGAGTCCCGTTACTGTCTGCGATTGAGCAAGTAGGCGCGCTCAGTGGCAGTTGGATGTACGGGGTGTTTGTGTTAGAATGTTTTGTTGCGTTTTACTCCTTGTCGTTGCGCGGACGTGTATGCATATACCAACACTGCCGGTGGTCTCTCGTCGTCTTCGCCCATCTACGTAATGGTCGCAAATAAGCGACAACGCAAGGAGCAAGTTTTTTTGGCGTGGCAGTGCGCATTTGCCCTCGGTGATGCGAGGCGCTCTAGTGCGATGCGCGCTGTTGGCGTGAATGGTGGCGTCTCGCACTCCGTCGCGCCGCTTCGGGAAGCGACGAGCTACAGCGTCGATTGATGTGTTGCCTGGAAGGCGAAAGAAATGCGCAGCAGGCTGTATTGTACAGCGGTAGTGGTTTCGTTTCGGTGTACCTCTTTGCAGCCGCGAACTGCACGGTTGCCCGAAAATGAGCGCCAGCCAGCATCCTGGCGTACGCTTCCGCGCTCGCACGCGGACGGGTTCTCACGCTTCGGCCAATGGGAGGGAGAGAGATGGGTCGTGCGGCGAAGCCGCTTTTGCCGATCTCCGGCAGGAGCGCAGTTTCGCTCCGTCAGTCGAACGCCCGCCAAGCCAAACAGAACCACCCTACCGAACGCCCCCCAAGCCAAACAGAACCACCCTGGGCCCTCTCAAGGTTCACAGTTGAACGGGCGTTGAAGCGGATTAGGGCTGGAACGGCCACTGGTCTGGACGGCATGCCAGCGCGCGTACTAAAGTGCTTGGGAGAAGACTCGAGGGAACAGCTCGCAGAGATCCTCACGGCCATCATCGAAGGCGAGCCCATCCCTAAAGAATGGCATGAAGGGAAGGTGATTCTTATCCCCAAAAGGGGCGGAGATGCGAGGAACATAGAGGACTACAGACCAATAACGGTCACCAGTGTTATGTTGAACGGGCGTTGAAGCGGATTAGGGCTGGAACGGCCACTGGTCTGGACGGCATGCCAGCGCGCGTACTAAAGTGCTTGGGAGAAGACTCGAGGGAACAGCTCGCAGAGATCCTCACGGCCATCATCGAAGGCGAGCCCATCCCTAAAGAATGGCATGAAGGGAAGGTGATTCTTATCCCCAAAAGGGGCGGAGATGCGAGGAACATAGAGGACTACAGACCAATAACGGTCACCAGTGTTATGTATCGCTTGTTCGCGGGGGTCATCAAAGCATGGATGAGTGGCTGGGCGGAAACCAAGGGACTACTGACCGAGCTTCAGAATGGCTTCAGGCCAGGCAGACGTCTGGATGACAATCTGTTCGTCGTCACACAGTGTGCAGAAATAGCTCGCAGGGAAGGGAGAACGCTGTTGTGCTGCTTCCTCGATGTTGAAAAAGCGTACGATAGCGTGCCGCACGGTCCTCTCTTTGCATGCCTGTCTGACCTTGGACTGCCCCGGCTGCTAATCTCCACTATACAACGGTTGTACAGTGACAATGTAGTGAGTGTGCAGTTGGGTGCCATAACTACTGGCCCAATTCATGTAAATAAGGGTCTGAGGCAGGGCTGCCCACTGTCACCATTGCTGTACATTCTATACGCATCCAGAATAGAGCGGGCCTTGTTGAACTCCAACCTCGGATTCAGCATGCGTTTCAGCACAACTAGTGCTGAAGAGAACTTCCACCTGCCTGGTTTGGCATTTGCAGATGATCTGGTGGTTATGGCAGAGAGTAACCAGGAGTTGCAATCCCTCCTCGACATCTGCCAGACGGAACTCGCGAGTCTTGGACTTCGATTCAACACTAAGAAATCGGCGGTTGTCCGTCTAACTGGAGGGAGTACTGATGCAGCAGCGTTGACTTTAGGAGGAGAACTGCTGGCCACACGCAACGATTACAGATACCTGGGCGTCACCCTGTGTGTGGATGCAGCAAAATATAGTCTACACGAGACTGTGATTCGACAGACTGCGTTGCAGGCTCAACGAATCCTTCGTCGCCGATGCCTATGGGGTTGCAACCGATTTCAGATGATCCGGGACCTGTGGAAGATGGTTCACGTGCCGGGCCTGACGTTTGGAAACGCGGTAGTGTGCATATCGCCAACGACACGGGAGTGGTTGGAGCGTCAGCAGAGAGAGGTCGGCCGTGCAGCGCTCGGTTGCCATTATCGAGTGGCCAACGAGGCGATTCAGGGAGACGTCGGATGGTCCAGCTTTGAAGCTCGGGAAGCCGCCAGCAAGATTGCCTATCGGGGTCGTCTCACGCTCATGCGACGCACTCGATGGGCGCGCCGCGTGTTCGAGTACCTTTCGGCAACATGCATGAGGACTGACTGGACACGACGACTCTACCAGCTGGAGAAGAAGTATGGCTTCTTTGCAGAAGCCAGTCCTATTGAAACAGCAGCCAAGTGGACGGTCGAGGTCCGCATGCGAGTCAGAGAAGCAGAAGAAACCCGATGGCGAGAAGCTATGGAGGCGAAGTCCACTCTCGAGTGCTACAGGAAACACCAGGACAGCATCTGTGGGTCGCGCCTCTATGACAATAGCATTGGCAGCAGCCTCCTGTTCGAGGCGAGAGCTGGGGCTCTTCGCACTCTGGAGTACCGCAGAAAGTTTGATGCCACTGTGGTCAGCAACCTGTGCAGAGTTTGCGGCGTAGCGAGTGAGACACAGGAGCATCTCGTCCTTCACTGCAGGAGTCTCCCAACTTCTCAGGTGGAGGGTGCAACCCTCCCACAGGCGCTCGGGTTTCAAAGGCTTGATGAAGATGGAAGCAGCGACAATGGGGGGGGACGGTACGCGGTCGCAGCCACGAAAAGGCGGCTTACTGAGTGGTGGGCAACTATACGGCGGACTTAGGACCTAGACCACTGTGTGCGCGTCTCTTGCCTGTGTCGTTCAAGAGTGTGGATCCTTTTCTTGGTCCTTTCTTTTTTCTCTGTGCTTTTTGTTTTTCTTTTCCCACTTTTCTTTTTGAGGCCAGGACACTGAGTGTGTTCCCCCGTTGCAAAGGGGCCGGCCGCCATCACATCATCATCATCATCAGTCGAGGTGATCGGACGCACGCAGCATGGCCCGAACTAAACAAACCGCGCGCAAGAGTACTGGAGGCAAGGCTCCGCGTAAGCAGCTTGCTACCAAGGCTGCTCGCAAGAGTGCCCCTGCCACAGGCGGGGTGAAGAAACCTCACCGTTACAGGCCTGGAACCGTGGCCCTGCGTGAAATTCGCCGATACCAGAAGTCGACCGAACTGCTGATCCGCAAGCTTCCCTTTCAGCGCCTGGTGCGGGAAATCGCTCAGGACTTCAAGACGGACCTCCGTTTCCAGAGTTCTGCCGTGATGGCCCTACAGGAAGCTAGCGAGGCCTACCTCGTTGGTCTTTTCGAAGACACCAACCTGTGCGCCATCCACGCTAAGCGCGTCACCATCATGCCAAAGGACATCCAGCTGGCTCGGCGCATTCGCGGTGAGCGCGCCTAAGTTGGGCTGCTCCCTGCGCTTCGGTCGACAGGCAAGCAACAACAAACGGTCCTTCTCAGGACCACCAACGTGTCTGCTTTGGCTACGAGACCACTCCAGGCCACGTACTCCGGCCGCACCCTCTTTTGCTGTCATGTTTTGTACGTACGTGGCTGCCGTTGTCTAGCGCGCGGAAGAACGGAACGTCGGCGCGTCGTTATTACGAAGAAATGGCTCAGCTTTGACAAATTCAAGGTAAAAGTGTGTATCATTATGAGTAGACAGAGAAAAGGTAGGCTAGCTTCAGTCGGTGTGTGTGCAGCAGCCGTGCTGCGACCCTGTGGTGTGTCAATTTCATTTATGTGTTTACCTTTTTGCCCGCCGCTTGTAAGGTGTTTTTGAGGGCTTCTGTTTGCGTAACGCCATGGTGACTTGGGCTGCTGGACCCCGGCGCAACTTTTGGGTGCACTCGTAGGAGGTGATGAAGTTTTACCGAGAGACGAAATAAACAATTGTATCGGGCCAGTTGGTAAGGATCCATCTCGCTAGGAAGCGCAGCCACTATTACACAGACCTCACAACACAAGCGCTTAACTTCAACTGAACTTTCATTGCAAACGTCAGAGTTTATAAAGGGGGTGAACAGAGAAAAAGAATAGTAAAAGGTAGACAACAAAAAGCACACGTGCCAGTCCCGCACATTACTGTCTGTTATTCTCTATCACCCCATCCAAAAAACAGTTCTTTCCGCGTGAGCGCGATAGAGAGTGCACTAACACACTCGAAATCATCGCGTGTCATTTCCTTTCATTTCTTTTGAAGCTGAACAAGTTTTTGTGCCATATTCTGGACAATTTTTTTTTTTTTGCAATAAACGTTTAGTTGAAGTTAAGCGCTTGTGTTGTGTGTTCTGTGTAATAGTGGCTGCGCTGCCTAGCAAGATAGACGAAATAAATTGTGTTAGAAGCACCAAATGGAATGCGCTAACGGCGGGTTCTCTCTCTCTCTCTCTCTTTTTTTTTTTACCTTACGTTTGTTTTTCTATTCAAAGGTATTAAATTTACTCTGTCCCTGTGCTTACCCGTTCAGGTGTCATCGTAAGGATAGACGGTTACGTGTGGAGCTTTTTTTTTTTTTTTTTTAATGAGAAATGACAACGCTTACATGCTCTTTTCTGTCTTTTTCGGTGCCGAGCTGCGTGATTTGGTTGTCTCTTTGCAGCATTTGGCGTCGCGCACTTGTGGCTAACTGATGTCGCGAGGAAATATATATAAAGTATAGAAAAACAAACACGCTTGAGGGTACGAACAGAGCCATCGTGACTGCGAAGCGAAACACGGCCGCGTCACCTGTTTGGGTGGTCCTTAGAAGGACCGTTTGGGGAATGCGGCGAGCGCGCGGAAGGGGTGCTCGCTTACGCCTTCTTCTCCGTCTTCTTTGGAAGAAGCACGGCTTGAATGTTGGGCAACACACCGCCCTGCGCGATGGTGACGCCGGAAAGCAGTTTGTTCAGCTCCTCGTCGTTGCGGATGGCGAGCTGCAAGTGACGGGGGATGATCCGGGTCTTCTTGTTGTCACGAGCGGCGTTGCCCGCCAGCTCGAGCACCTCGGCGGCCAGGTACTCGAGTACGGCAGCCAGGTAGACCGGAGCGCCAGCTCCGACGCGCTCGGCGTAGTTTCCCTTGCGTAGGAGGCGGTGAATACGGCCCACGGGGAACTGAAGCCCCGCGCGGCTAGAACGGGTCTTGCTCTTGCCTTTCGCCTTGCCGCCCTTGCCACGTCCGGACATGGTGTTGCTTTTCGCTTGGTACGACGCCGGTTGCCGAAAACAAGAAAGCTGCTGCCTTCTGAGATGAGAGCCGTGCTCGAATGGTTTCCGTTGCCACCATCGCGCGCCGCCGCTCGCGGGGAACGGATGAGAGTGTGAGAGAGAGAAGCCGTGCGAACCAATGGGGCGCGCGCGTTGTGCTGATCTCGTCAACACCCCTCGCTCATATTTAAGCGCGGCGAGACGGGGGGACACGCGCATTCGACTCTGGTCTCGCGTGCGTGTTGTGTGAAATCATGCCTCCCCAACCGTCTGGCAAAGCCGTCAAGAAGGCCGGCAAGGCGCAGAAGAATGTGCGCGCCACGGACAAGAAGAAGAAGAAGCGCCGCAGGAAGGAGAGCTTCTCCATCTACATCTATAAGGTGCTGAAGCAGGTGCACCCCGACACTGGTGTCTCCAGCAAGGCCATGTCCATCATGAACAGCTTCGTGAACGACATCTTCGAGCGTATCGCCGCCGAGTCGTCACGCCTTGCTCACTACAACAAGCGCTCGACCATCACGAGCCGGGAGATCCAGACCGCGGTGCGCCTGCTGCTGCCCGGAGAGCTGGCCAAGCACGCGGTGTCCGAGGGTACAAAAGCCGTCACCAAGTACACCAGCTCCAAGTAGGCGTGCGTCGTGGGCCACAGCGAGCAACGACAAATCAACGGCTCTTCTCAGAGCCACCCAAATTGTCTGCGTCGGCATAGGGGTTGTGCTGAGAGATTCGGCTCCGAATCCATCCTCTTCTCTCTGTTGAACACCGCTAGCAGGAGCGTTGGTGTGCCGCGCTCGACGTGTGTGCTCGGGGAGGTTGAACAGGTAAATTAGAGAAGACCGAGTGCGCGGAGAAAAGTGCCACAAGTACGGTAATGGAGGGAAAACAAAACCAGGAGCGTGGTAATTAAAAAAAAAAAAAAAAAACAGGGGGAAGGTGGCCGCTTCTCTCAAAAAAAGGTAACATGAACTCGAGTGTGTTCAGCTCTTGGGAAATGATAGAATAGGAAACTCGCGTCAGCGCTTGCCCGAGCAACTCCGACATGTCGGGCCAAATATGAAGGGGTATACACGGTATGCAGTGCATGCGGAGAGAAGGAAACTGCCGAACACTTGATAATGCTATGTAAAGGGCTTCACCTTATAGTTTAGAATGATGGCGCAGAGTTTTTCAAAAGCACCGGGGTTTAGAGACGGGGGAGGGCAAAATAGACTTTAGGCGGGTAGAATTAACTAGAAGGTGGTTATCTTATTGGTGGCTAAAGTCAAGGCAAGAGTGAAAACTAAACCATTCACTGCAAAGCACCGCGGTCCTATACTTCACTATTTAAAGAGAGAAAAAAAACAAGATAAATGTAGCTGTTTGTTAGGTCAGCATTATGGCTAGGTGGTGATAGCTGCCGCCCGATGTGAAGGGTACAGCCACATTCATCAGACAGCGCAGAGTTCCTTCTCTGCCACGCCATTCATTTGTTTACGAAATTGGGGCATTTATTTCTTGAGAGCGCAGGGCAGGCCCGTTTCGAGACTGTAGGAGGAGTGAATGTAGCTTAAAGTGCGTGGCGCGGTGAAAAATGTGCGGAAGCATTGATGCAAGAAAAGATAGGGGAGAAATATATAGACGCATGTGACAATAGCTGTAGAAGCAGAAAAGCGTGGCGGCGGACTGCATGCTAATTATTGTCCGAAAGCAAAGTATCGACAGCCCGAGTGAAGGAAAAAACAAAACTGTGCGTACGCATGACAGGGGTACCACGCAGGTGATTTATATAGTGCACAAAGAAGTACGAAATCCAGTAAAGAAAGGCGGTCGACACGAGGTATGGGCATTTCCCGTTTTCGCACCGAGTGCTCCGTTTGCGCGTCGCCGAAAGAAACATAGCCAGGCCGGCCAGCAAACGACACTGCTCGGCTTGACGTTTACATAATCACACGGTGTAGCGGAACACTGTGTTCTCTTCGAAAGAACAAATGCGCCTGTGCTAGGCACAAATGAGTGGTACGTTCCATTCGGAATGTGGTGGGAAACTTACCTTAAATGAATGAGCGGACGCACCGTTTATTTCCGCTTTGTTTTAGATTACTGACTATGTTCGGCGGGTCGACAGTGCATTTGTATGAAGCTTTCAAGCGCGATCATTTTGTAATTTCGCATCGTGCGTCCCTGCCACAAGTTCGGGGAAGGAATACTTTCAATATGGGAACCCTCATGATTGTGAAAGATGAAACTGCGACTACTTAAACACACTTGCACCACAGAAATGGCACGCGCAGTTTGGTATTGGGGCACGTGAGAAGGGAATACAATAGATGGGCATTGGCGCGCATCTTTTTTTCTTATTGATATGATATGTAAGGAGATGTCGGCGCACCATTATGGCGCCGGCTACTCCTTGGCCGTTGAGTTAAACTTGAACACGTATCTTGAAGCAAAACGTACAAAGCAGTGCATGGAAAGTAGAAAACTCGGGCAGAGATATGCAAAGACACACTTACACTTATACGCACATATCAGAGAGAGAGAGTAAAACTTTAT
The DNA here is from genome assembly GCF_043290135.1 of Rhipicephalus microplus. NCBI lineage: Eukaryota > Metazoa > Arthropoda > Arachnida > Ixodida > Ixodidae > Rhipicephalus > Rhipicephalus microplus. The sequence goes on from NW_027464919.1 coordinate 16,605, forward strand.
TGAAGGGGAAAGGGAGAGGGGCGTTTTAGAGCCTTTATGGTTGGGGCCCTACGTCCAGGGCTCCACTGGCCTTAGCCGCCCGCCGGACTTGATCCAGTAGTGCGAGCTGCACTCCTGGGTCCGAGCTAGCGAGGTGTGCCTCCCACTGCTCCATACTAGGTGTTAAAGGTTCGCCGAGAAAATTGGTTATGTCACTTGGTTTACGATCGCACCCCCACGATATGTGGTAGAGAGTCGGTCTTCCGCCGCACCACGGACATACAGCCGGGTAAAGAGTTGGATGTATCGCGTGTAACTTCAGTAGGTGCGGAAATACATCCGTTTGAATTTTTCTAAGGTCAGTGGCCTCTTCCCCATTAAGGGATCTGTGAGGTGTTCCACATTTTTGACGCGTGAAGCGCTGGTGAGCTAGAATCTCCCTAGGTAAAATTGGCATGGTCAATGAAAGAGATGGATTCTCCGCTCGGTTACAAAACGCACGAGCTAGAGCGTCCGCCCTTTCATTGCCTTCGAGACCTGCGTGTCCCGGGCACCAGATCAAGCGATGGTGGTGAGTGAGTTTGGATCCTAGCAACCTCAGCCCCATTGCTGGAAGGCGGCCCCTTAAAAAGAGCCGGCAGGCTTCCTGGGAGTCGGATAAAATAACTGATGGCTCCCCTCTACGCTCCTGAAACCGTAAGGCTAAGGCTATGGCCATCGTCTCCGCCTTTGTAGCCGAGGTCGTGCGTACGGAGGCACTCGTTAGCAGCGTCATGTTGTTGTCGACAACAGTAATTATGTGTCTCTGCCAATCGAAACTGGCCGCATCGACGTACGCGACATTTGAAGCTGAGCCGAATTGCTTTCGAAGCCAGTTTACCCTCGCAGTACGTCGCTCAGCGTGAAAGTCGTGATGCATATTTTTGGGCACCGGTGCGATTGAGATTCGCCTGCGGACCTCTTGGGCTACGTCGACCAGCTCCTCATCAATGTGCTGTGGGTGGGGCGAAATTCCTATTCTAGTGAGTATCGCCCTGCCTGCTGAAGTTTCACTTAGACGATTCCTCTGAGACATGAGGACTGCGGCACTGAGCTCAGCATAAGTGTTATGTATACCGAGAGCTAGGAGCCGCTCGGTCGGTGTGCTGGTGGGTAGACCAAGTGCTGCCTTAAAAGCGCTTCTAATGAGCACATCCACCTGGCTCTCCTCACTTCTGTCGAGTGAGTGGTACGGTAGGCCATACGTCACTCTGCTCAAAACTAAGGCCTGGACAAGCCGGAGAGTATCCTTTTCTTTCATGCCTTTTTTATGATAAGTGATGCGACGGATCATTCTAGCTATCTGTTTAACCGTAGTCTTTAAGGTGGTTATCGTGTGACTGGCTTTGCCATTGCTTTGGACCCAGAAGCCAAGTATACGGGCCTGAGTAACCTCGGCTATGGCATGGCCGTCTACCTGTAAGTTTATGGCACCGTTACTTTTGTAATACTTACTGTGTATTCTTATGAGTTCAGATTTTTCAGGCGCACAGCTCAGCCCACTATTTCTTGCGAACTCTGCCACAGCTGTCGCAGCAGCCTGGAGGGTCTGCTCTTTCAGCGCCAGTGAACCCTTCGTAGCCCAGAGTGTGATGTCGTCCGCATACAATGTATATCCAAGGTGCGGGATTGCTTCGAGCTCGTGAGCAAGTCTGCGCATAGCTATGTTAAAGAGCAAGGGGGAGATGACTGCCCCTTGCGGTGTGCCTTTATTTGGCATCGAGAACGGCACCGACCTCGTGTCGCCTATCCCAATAGTTGCCGTCCGCCCAGAGAGGAAGGATTTAATGTAGTTAAATGTACGCTTTCCGCAGCCGATTGTGTTGAGTTCAGAGAGAATGGCCTCGTGCGAAACATTATCAAAGGCCCCTTTGAGGTCGAGGGCCAAGACCAAATGTTCGCCTCCCCTGGGTACGCAACTCATGACCTCTTCTTTTAAAAGGAGGAAGGCATCCTGGGTTGAGAGTCCGGAGCGAAAACCAATCATGGTAGCGGGAAACAGATTTTCTTTTTCAATGTAATTTTGAAGCCGTGTCTGTATTACTCGCTCGTAGAGCTTGCCCATGCACGAAGTAAGCGAAATGGGCCGCAGGGCTCCGAGCGATGGTGCTTTACCGGGCTTTGGTATAGTTATTATTTTGGCTTCCTTCCACTCCGGAGGAACGTGACCTTGGGACCAGCAGTGGTCGTTAAGAAATTGCGTTATCTGCTCAAGAACCTCAGTGCTGAGGTTTCTTATCATAGCGTTTGTTATACCATCCGACCCCGGCGCAGAGTTCCGATTGGCTGCCTGGGCTGCCGCGAAAACCTCTTCTTTCGTGATTGCGGCGTCTAATGTGGCATTCTCGCTGCCGATGTACTCTAATGTACATGGCGGAACCACATCAGTACCGATATAACGGTCTTTAAGCGCCTGGATCAACTCTCCGTCGGTGCCGGGGTAGCTGTGTACTATTCTTTGAAGAATGCGGTTCATGGAGGACTTAGATTTGTCCGGCTCCAGCATGGACCTCAGTATCGCCCACGTCTGGCTAGTCCCTAGTGTACCGCGGAGAGAACCGCAAAACTGCACCCAACCATCGGTGGCAAGTTTCGTTGCGTATTCATTCGCTTCCTCCGACAGAGCAGCGATTCGCCTGTAGAGGCAGCGGTTGAGGCGTTGTTTTTTCCATCTCTTGATCAGGCGTCGCCTACTATCCCACATGTGCAATAGGTGCCGGTCTATCGCAGGCGCCTCAACTGTGCGCGCTATTTTCTTAGAGGTGGCATCATGCGTTTCTCGAATGAAAGCAACCCACCCACTGACATCACAGGGCGTTTGCTCCGGCAGAGGGCGCTTTCGAAAGGTCACCCAGTCTGTCATCACAACGTCACCAGCGACACGACGAACTTTTGGTGATGCTATAGAGGTGCTAAGAATATAATGGTCACTACCAAGGTTTTCATCGAGGTTTGACCACGTGGCATTTTTAATGTTGAAGGTGAAGGTCAAATCAGGGTACGTGTCCCTGCTAATGCTATTACCAAGCCTGGTGGGTGCTGTTGGCAGAGTGATAAGGGTAAAACCTAATTTAGACGTGGTGTTCTCTAATAACACTCCCTTGGGTGAATCCCGGACGTAGCCCCAAGCGGTGCTCGGAGCATTAAAGTCGCCCACCACCACTAATTGATCTCTGGTGCCAACGGCTCGAACTGCCTCGTTTAGGAGTGGGCCGAAGTCGTCATTCCGGTTTTTGGGAGGACTGTATATGTTTAAAATTTTCGTTCGTACTTTTCCTCGTTTTTGTGGGAAGACATCGATAATTTGGTGATTAATGTCAGTCTGATCGTAATGGTCTAGCGCAACTGTCATGAAGTTACTCACCAGCGCTGCAACGCGGGGGTATTTTGGATCGTATAATGTGTAATATCCCTGCAATTTGACGGGACGGTTCCCAACTTCTTGCAGGCATATTACATCAGGTGGGATTAGTGCCGAATGGATGTAATTCTGCAATGCCGCCGCTCGTTTGTGGAACGTGCGACAATTCCACTGCCAGATTTCTAGGTGGTCGGAGTTTTGCGTGGAATTAGTTCGCGCCATGGTGACTACTGCCTTTATTGGGGGGTGTCTGCTTTCTCCGTGATTCGACGGTCCTTCGGTAGTGGACTGCTCGCGGAGGTAACACTGACCCGCTTGTTGATGGCACGCTGAATGCCTACAACTGAGTCATTAACGTATCGTCTTTGTTGTTCCGTTTCTGCTGCAAACTCTTTCCTGTACTCCGAAAACATTTGATGCATTTGCTGCATCATCTGCTCTCGGAGTTCAGACGCTGCTCGTTGCTGTTGTGATTGGAGTTCTCGCATTAAGTTTCGCAAGCTCTGCAACTGTTCCCCCATCTGTAACTGGCTAACGTGGGCCTCCTCGCTAAACCTCTGAGGTATGTCTACTTTCGCCGTTCCTCCCTCCAAAGAGTGGGCTACGGTTGCCCTGGAGATAGCATGAGTGGCGTTGTTGTTCGCCTCTAAGGCGTTAAGCCTGGCTTCAAGTTTGGTTTCTAAAGATGATATGATTTTGTGGAACTCCCGGCGTTCCTCCTTAATCTGGCATCGAAGTTTCTCGTTTTCTAAAGCAAGCTGCTTATTCTCGGCAACCATTTTCTGATATTCGGGATTCTCAATTAAGGGAGCAGATGGAGACACAATCCTCGTCCAGCTCACCGTGTTTGCTGGCTGGCAGGCGGCTGCCTCCGTCCCCTCTTTGGGCGGCGTCAAGATTTGTACCAGCGCTTTCTTCTTCTGCTGCTGATGCTGCTGCTGTTGCTGCTGCTGCTGTTGCTGTTGCTGTTGCTGCTGTTGCTGCTGCTGCTGCTGTTGTTGTTGCTGCTGCTGTTGCTGCTGTTGGTGCTGCTGCTGATGCGGCTGTTTGTTGAGTCGTTTTCTGGACGCAGACTGGGCTCGACCCTTTGAGGAAGCCCGTGACTTGGATCTTGAACGTGAGCGTGATTCCACTGACGAGTCCCGCTCGGAGCTGAACCAGCGTGGATGGTGCCTCCGTTTTGGCTGATCCACTCGGGACCTCCTAGGCGGAACGTGTTTAAGCTTCTTCTTGCACATTTTGTCACCTGTCATATGGTCCTCACCACATATCACGCACTTAGGGGTACACGCGTGTCCTTGTGCGGGTTCACGTGTTCCACACGTGGAGCATACATTGGCGTCGGGCGTTGGGCACACGTCAGTTCGATGCCCTGTGGAGTGGCATACCTTGCAAGCCTGCCTCGTAGGCTTGTGGGGATAACAGATGGCTTCCGCTCCCATGAAATAGACGCACCTAGGCAGTGTGCTGCCCGTGAAGGTAATGATGGCGGTCTTCGTAGATCCGAGCATGCGTGCCCGCTCAATCTTGACCCCCTGTGTTCTCACACGGAGATTCGCCATGAGTTCTGCTTGAGAAGTCCCCGACGGAATACCATGGACTATGCCTCGTAGGACGTCCTCAGGATCCGCCACATACGAGTTGAATGAGTGCACTCGTCCCCTGATATTCAGATGCGTGATCTCTCGCAGCTCTTTGGCTACATGCTCGTGGGGCGTCGATACGATGATAATATTCGAGCCCGGGTGGACGCGCAGCATGAAGCTACCACCGTCGAAGTGTCGGTGGCAAGCGTCTATCACAGCGGTGGAAAGTTCATAGCCGAGTATGTCTTTTACGGCGAGGCCTTTGTGAGGCCTAAGGATGATCTTTATGTCGTCCTTTGGCAGGGGCGGGAGCGGACGGCGACTTCTCGTACGACGTCGGCGCTTCACCTGACTTCCCTGCTTCGGTGGGCTGCTTGACGAGGCGTTGCACTCCACAGCTTCTGACGCGTTTTTCTGGTTTTTCTTCTGGTTCTTCTTTTGCCGGCGTGTCAAAACCGTGTGCCAGCCATCCTCCGTCCATGCGGCACCATCGTGGCGTTCCCCTGCAGACACATTGTCGACTTCTTCGGACGAACCCTGCGGTAACCAGGTCTGAACGTCCATTTGAGTGGTTTCTGTAGCAGACTCCTCATCTGTGTGAACCAGTGGCTGCTCCTGAGGAGACCTCGGTGTTTCCTGAAGAGCGTCCATCCGCCGACGCTTGAGACGCGACCACGACGCAGACGCCGCTATGCGGCGGTGCGTCTGGCCGGGCGCGACGGTCGCTGCCTCGAAGTTTTCAGCTTGCAGAAAACCGAAAAACAGCCACTCACCGCTGAAATTCGACGTTCACTGTTCGCTGTACTTTCACGAATCCGATGCACTTCAAACAACCAGAAATCGCCGAAAAACCATAGAAAATCTGCGGAGCCGATGCGACGCGCGTCCGCACACCGTGGCCCCCTAGCGGCCGATCCACATATCAGAACACAATGGTAAGTAAATGTTCGAAAGTCAATGAATGAAGTCTCTGATATAATGTCCCTCGATAATATTCGGTCCACCAGCACAAAACAGTAGAGCACACGTCTGGTCCGTATAAAGATGCATTCGCTCGTGTGTACATAATTGTCGACACGTCATTCATTTCACAACACACACATGATGAGAGTCACGTGATACTGTACATAATAAGTACATTTGTTACAAATGAAAGTTCGTTATTTCTTAATACTTATCAGCAATCCCGCTGTCTTGTAAAGAACGTGTTGATGCTTTTAAAGCGTGCGACTGTAAAACTCGAGTAGGCCACGGACCCAGAAGTTTCTTCATGTTAAACGGTCTGCGGTCTAATGCCAACTGTTCGGACTTAAGACGGCGTCTCGTGATGTGGACAGTCTACGAGAAGGTGACATACGTCTTCATCTATCAATCCGCATTCGCATTCGGGACTTTCAGCTCTGCCGTGTCTGTGCAAAGAAAAAAAAAAAAACAAATGTTTTTGTGTATGCCGTGCCTAGCCTCAATCGGTCAATTAGAGTTTCCGATATTCTATCTAATGCCAGCGTAATTTTTAATTCAATAAATGGATCGATGTGGTATAAATCGCACCTCTTTGTACTTTGGTCAAACCAAGCAGTTTTGCTCATTCTGAAAGTTGTATTCTTTATAATACTACGCAATTCACTTTTTTCGAAATATTGGTTGCCACGATGTGTAGACCTACTTTGTGTGCTCTGGACGGCTCTGGAAGGCCAACTGCAAATCTTCTTTGCACAGCTGATGCCGTCCGGATAGTCGTTGATAGATTACTTAACAGGTTGTCAGCCTCCGAAGGTATTATGTAAGCGAAAGTACGCATGCGTAAAACATGCAGCGAACGAACACTCTTCCAACGCTGTAAAGAAGAAAGAATGCATAAAGGGTGGTGCATTTTACGCTCCAATCTCGTCCTATGTAAGGCGCTTTAGAGTTAGGGCTGTTTTGCCTGTAATTGCGTGACCCTTGCAGGGTTCCTCACAGTGCAACCGTGCACTTGAAACGGGCAGGTGTTGAACCACCCCGCAAGGAGATGGGGAAACTTCGCTGCGACCGGACCGCTTGACAGTCCGTGTTTACGGGAGGAGAGGCGCGCCCGAGAGGAGGTGCGCTCTCACTCTCTGCCGTCCCCGTGAATGCTGAAATGAGCGCGGTCGCGTTGCGTGGCTTCGGTGAAACTGCCGTATCGCGATATGTAGTGGAGCTGCCACAGTAAAATTTGAGACACGCGTAGCCAGCCAAAGGTGCTGTTACTTTGCCGAATTTCACGTGCCGGCGTCCACAACAACGCGAGCACGCTTTGTTTAGAAATTTCCGGCCATGAGGCCGTGCCCGGACTGCGTGTGTTAGTCCCTTGGTTTGGCGACAAGGATGGCGTCAAAGTGACGCCGTGAAACGGGTTTCGTGCGTGCAAATGAGGCATTGATGTGATTAGAGAGAAAGCGAGAACATAGAAAAGAAAAAAAAAAGAGGGGGGGGGGGCACACGCCGGGGACGAGTAGTCGCAAAGTGTTAAGTGTGCAGTTTATTTACGTGCGGCACACAGGTGAGCTGTTGCAGCTGTGAGTTTTGACAAATATTGCGTGTGTCATGTTCAGTGGACACGATGAAACGTTTTTTAGCGAACGCGTTGTATCCGCTGGGCTTGTACGTACGCGTACATGAATTGTCGCTTACTCGGTTTGATGTCTCCTTGCCGCTGGGGCAGCTGATACGACTGATACGCCATTTTGCAGCAGTGAAGGGTGCGTGAATGAATGGGCAAGAAACTTAGCAACAGTAACGAGAAAAGAATTAAAAACAAACAAACAAACGAAAGCATGTTTGCCGTGTATATTCAATCTTGTAGTGCAGAAAAATAGTCAGTGCAGCAACCTGCGCGGCCAACGCGCTCCTCGCGAAGAAAAGAGGGAGAGAGAGACGAGCTGGCCGCCGACCAACCGGCGTGCGCCGTTCGCCTTCCTCCTCAGTCTCGCGGGCCGGCGCCGACACCGCGACTCGATCGTGTCGAGCATTCGCTTGGATTCGCTCGCAGGATTTCAAGCTGGACGGTTGTGCCCTCGCGATCTCCGACTTCAGCGTAGCTCCCGCCGACTGGTTCGCCCTCCGCGGTCTCCTGATGCCGTGTAGCTCTCGCATTGTGGCACCCCGCCCTTGGACTGCTTCGACCGGATCCCCACTTTCCTATCTCCTTCTTTTTCCTCTCGTTGGCTGTCTTCTTCTGCTTCTACTTTCCTTCCATTCTTTTTATCCCTCCTTCCCCCCACCCCTATAAGGCACTGTGCCGTGTCGCCTGAAGGCAGACAGAAATTAGGTGCCTTTTTCCTCTTCATTGTAACCACTACCACCACCACCATTCGCTTTCCGGGCGCGTTTCGAAGCAGAAGCAGAAACTTCGGAAGCCGTCATGTCTGGCCGTGGCAAAGGTGGCAAAGGGCTGGGGAAGGGTGGCGCCAAGCGTCATCGAAAGGTGTTGCGTGACAACATCCAGGGCATAACCAAGCCGGCCATCCGTCGTCTGGCGCGCCGTGGCGGTGTCAAGCGCATCTCTGGCCTCATCTACGAGGAAACTCGCGGCGTTCTCAAGGTGTTCCTCGAGAACGTGATCCGCGATGCCGTCACTTACACCGAGCACGCCAAAAGGAAGACCGTGACAGCCATGGACGTCGTGTACGCCCTCAAGCGTCAGGGCCGCACCCTGTACGGATTCGGAGGCTAAGAAGCCAGCGGCGTCGCCTGCAGCCAGCCAACGAGAACACAACAGCCCTCTTCAGGGCTACCCACTTGATGCTTCGGCAGTGTGATCCCAGCGGTTCGCCATACCCGTCCGTCCCTCTTTGCAATATCATTGCGTCATCGCTCAGGTGAGCAGCACCTCGTGTAGTAGTAGCTTGATCGCGCTGGGTACTTGTCACGTTCACCGCATTTCGTTCGCGTCGTCGTCTTTCTCCTGGGTCTGCATGCACGAATCAATCGCCGCATCTGCGAGTTCTTCCTCTCCTTCCTGCAAGCCAAGCTGCTAAAACGGGCCCGTCAAGCGAACGTCGCCTAGTTACCTTATCGCGCGAAGGAAGAAGCCGAGCGCAGCGTTCTACCCTGGTCACTGCATTCTTGGAGACACGACTATGCTCAGGAAGCACGAACTCGCTTTTTTCTTTGGAATGCCCACTACACGATCGCGTCACGTTGTGTCAAAATAAATAAAAACGCACTATGTTCTACCGTGGGGCACCCAGACGAAGAAGGGATGTGTACTTACAAATGAAAAAATTGATTGTGACAGGTTGGTCGTGTTTACCGCGCCCGCTGTGCACTCAGAAGTGCCCCATTCAATAACACATTGTGTACATTGTCACGCCTAATAATTTTTGTTTGTTTTTTTTTTTTCACACCTGGCGCTGCCGAGCTGCAAAATACAAAAAAAAAAGAAAGAAAAGTGGAAGGGGATGTTTAAACAGAATTTCTGCGCAAGTCAGAAGCAAGTACACAATAAGCGCTGCCCATGCAGCGTGCTGAGGGAAGCTGCACTTGATAGAAGTGGCACTCATGTACTGTACTGGTGCTGCGAACACTGCAGTTGTGAAAGCTTTACTTGGACGGACAGCTACGCAACAAGTGTTTCCATTTCGCCGGCAGAGGTGGTCACTCTAGGGAGGCTGGCTTCGCCGCCCACGCGAGAGGGGGGGGGGGGGGGGACTAGCCCATGATGTAAACGCGAGAGGTTCGAGCGAGGGAAATTCGAAAGCAAGGCGCGCTCGCGTGAGCCTGCCGTCAGATGGCGACACCAACCCACGAGCATTGCATTTTCAAGTGCACCCTTGGTTTCCCACCCACCTCCGCACAGGACGAGGCGTGTCGAATGTGTAACCAAGGCGCACGACAGTGGTTCTGCTCAGGCAAAGCCTACCTATAACAAAAATTGTTCTCCATGTGTGTACCTTCATTTTCTCGTGAAAATGTGAAAGAGGAGTGAATGGGGCTTTTTGAGGCGCGTGTTGATCTTCGTTTCTATTATGATTATTATTTTTCACCCTTTCATTGAGTCCATTTCCTGCTTTTTGTGCCACATATTTAGCACTTAGAGGTTGGGGGGGGGGGGATTGCTGATGTGTAAGATGGAAAAGAAGAGGAAAGTGAGCCCCGAAACTGTCTGCATCAGGATGCGACACCTCAGCGGTAGCTCACAAGGGATGGGGGGTGAGGGGGGATTAAAAGGGTGGGAATAAAAGTGTAGAGAAAGAGACATGAGGGAAGCCAGAGTGAGACGACATATCGAGGGAATAGGAGTAAAAATGAAACAAAACATTCGAACGCAAACACCCCGTACATCCAACCGCCATTGAGCGCACCTAGTAGTTTGGCAAGTATGTATGAGTGATTCTTAAGAGGGAAAGGAAGATAAAATTGAGTCCCGTTACTGTCTGCGATTGAGCAAGTAGGCGCGCTCAGTGGCAGTTGGATGTACGGGGTGTTTGTGTTAGAATGTTTTGTTGCGTTTTACTCCTTGTCGTTGCGCGGACGTGTATGCATATACCAACACTGCCGGTGGTCCCTCGTCGTCTTCGCCCATCTACGTAATGGTCGCAAATAAGCGACAACGCAAGGAGCAAGTTTTTTTGGCGTGGCAGTGCGCATTTGCCCTCGGTGATGCGAGGCGCTCTAGTGCGATGCGCGCTGTTGGCGTGAATGGTGGCGTCTCGCACTCCGTCGCGCCGCTTCGGGAAGCGACGAGCTACAGCGTCGATTGATGTGTTGCCTGGAAGGCGAAAGAAATGCGCAGCAGGCTGTATTGTACAGCGGTAGTGGTTTCGTTTCGGTGTACCTCTTTGCAGCCGCGAACTGCACGGTTGCCCGAAAATGAGCGCCAGCCAGCATCCTGGCGTACGCTTCCGCGCTCGCACGCGGACGGGTTCTCACGCTTCGGCCAATGGGAGGGAGAGAGATGGGTCGTGCGGCGAAGCCGCTTTTGCCGATCTCCGGCAGGAGCGCAGTTTCGCTCCGTCAGTCGAGGTGATCGGACGCACGCAGCATGGCCCGAACTAAACAAACCGCGCGCAAGAGTACTGGAGGCAAGGCTCCGCGTAAGCAGCTTGCTACCAAGGCTGCTCGCAAGAGTGCCCCTGCCACAGGCGGGGTGAAGAAACCTCACCGTTACAGGCCTGGAACCGTGGCCCTGCGTGAAATTCGCCGATACCAGAAGTCGACCGAACTGCTGATCCGCAAGCTTCCCTTTCAGCGCCTGGTGCGGGAAATCGCTCAGGACTTCAAGACGGACCTCCGTTTCCAGAGTTCTGCCGTGATGGCCCTACAGGAAGCTAGCGAGGCCTACCTCGTTGGTCTTTTCGAAGACACCAACCTGTGCGCCATCCACGCTAAGCGCGTCACCATCATGCCAAAGGACATCCAGCTGGCTCGGCGCATTCGCGGTGAGCGCGCCTAAGTTGGGCTGCTCCCTGCGCTTCGGTCGACAGGCAAGCAACAACAAACGGTCCTTCTCAGGACCACCAACGTGTCTGCTTTGGCTACGAGACCACTCCAGGCCACGTACTCCGGCCGCACCCTCTTTTGCTGTCATGTTTTGTACGTACGTGGCTGCCGTTGTCTAGCGCGCGGAAGAACGGAACGTCGGCGCGTCGTTATTACGAAGAAATGGCTCAGCTTTGACAAATTCAAGGTAAAAGTGTGTATCATTATGAGTAGACAGAGAAAAGGTAGGCTAGCTTCAGTCGGTGTGTGTGCAGCAGCCGTGCTGCGACCCTGTGGTGTGTCAATTTCATTTATGTGTTTACCTTTTTGCCCGCCGCTTGTAAGGTGTTTTTGAGGGCTTCTGTTTGCGTAACGCCATGGTGACTTGGGCTGCTGGACCCCGGCGCAACTTTTGGGTGCACTCGTAGGAGGTGATGAAGTTTTACCGAGAGACGAAATAAACAATTGTATCGGGCCAGTTGGTAAGGATCCATCTCGCTAGGAAGCGCAGCCACTATTACACAGACCTCACAACACAAGCGCTTAACTTCAACTGAACTTTCATTGCAAACGTCAGAGTTTATAAAGGGGGTGAACAGAGAAAAAGAATAGTAAAAGGTAGACAACAAAAAGCACACGTGCCAGTCCCGCACATTACTGTCTGTTATTCTCTATCACCCCATCCAAAAAACAGTTCTTTCCGCGTGAGCGCGATAGAGAGTGCACTAACACACTCGAAATCATCGCGTGTCATTTCCTTTCATTTCTTTTGAAGCTGAACAAGTTTTTGTGCCATATTCTGGACAATTTTTTTTTTTTTTTTGCAATAAACGTTTAGTTGAAGTTAAGCGCTTGTGTTGTGTGTTCTGTGTAATAGTGGCTGCGCTGCCTAGCAAGATAGACGAAATAAATTGTGTTAGAAGCACCAAATGGAATGCGCTAACGGCGGGTTCTCTCTCTCTCTCTCTCTTTTTTTTTTTACCTTACGTTTGTTTTTCTATTCAAAGGTATTAAATTTACTCTGTCCCTGTGCTGACCCGTTCAGGTGTCATCGTAAGGATAGACGGTTACGTGTGGAGCTTTTTTTTTTTTTTTTTTTTTAATGAGAAATGACAACGCTTACATGCTCTTTTCTGTCTTTTTCGGTGCCGAGCTGCGTGATTTGGTTGTCTCTTTGCAGCATTTGGCGTCGCGCACTTGTGGCTAACTGATGTCGCGAGGAAATATATATAAAGTATAGAAAAACAAACACGCTTGAGGGTACGAACAGAGCCATCGTGACTGCGAAGCGAAACACGGCCGCGTCACCTGTTTGGGTGGTCCTTAGAAGGACCGTTTGGGGAATGCGGCGAGCGCGCGGAAGGGGTGCTCGCTTACGCCTTCTTCTCCGTCTTCTTTGGAAGAAGCACGGCTTGAATGTTGGGCAACACACCGCCCTGCGCGATGGTGACGCCGGAAAGCAGTTTGTTCAGCTCCTCGTCGTTGCGGATGGCGAGCTGCAAGTGACGGGGGATGATCCGGGTCTTCTTGTTGTCACGAGCGGCGTTGCCCGCCAGCTCGAGCACCTCGGCGGCCAGGTACTCGAGTACGGCAGCCAGGTAGACCGGAGCGCCAGCTCCGACGCGCTCGGCGTAGTTTCCCTTGCGTAGGAGGCGGTGAATACGGCCCACGGGGAACTGAAGCCCCGCGCGGCTAGAACGGGTCTTGCTCTTGCCTTTCGCCTTGCCGCCCTTGCCACGTCCGGACATGGTGTTGCTTTTCGCTTGGTACGACGCCGGTTGCCGAAAACAAGAAAGCTGCTGCCTTCTGAGATGAGAGCCGTGCTCGAATGGTTTCCGTTGCCACCATCGCGCGCCGCCGCTCGCGGGGAACGGATGAGAGTGTGAGAGAGAGAAGCCGTGCGAACCAATGGGGCGCGCGCGTTGTGCTGATCTCGTCAACACCCCTCGCTCATATTTAAGCGCGGCGAGACGGGGGGACACGCGCATTCGACTCTGGTCTCGCGTGCGTGTTGTGTGAAATCATGCCTCCCCAACCGTCTGGCAAAGCCGTCAAGAAGGCCGGCAAGGCGCAGAAGAATGTGCGCGCCACGGACAAGAAGAAGAAGAAGCGCCGCAGGAAGGAGAGCTTCTCCATCTACATCTATAAGGTGCTGAAGCAGGTGCACCCCGACACTGGTGTCTCCAGCAAGGCCATGTCCATCATGAACAGCTTCGTGAACGACATCTTCGAGCGTATCGCCGCCGAGTCGTCACGCCTTGCTCACTACAACAAGCGCTCGACCATCACGAGCCGGGAGATCCAGACCGCGGTGCGCCTGCTGCTGCCCGGAGAGCTGGCCAAGCACGCGGTGTCCGAGGGTACAAAAGCCGTCACCAAGTACACCAGCTCCAAGTAGGCGTGCGTCGTGGGCCACAGCGAGCAACGACAAATCAACGGCTCTTCTCAGAGCCACCCAAATTGTCTGCGTCGGCATAGGGGTTGTGCTGAGAGATTCGGCTCCGAATCCATCCTCTTCTCTCTGTTGAACACCGCTAGCAGGAGCGTTGGTGTGCCGCGCTCGACGTGTGTGCTCGGGGAGGTTGAACAGGTAAATTAGAGAAGACCGAGTGCGCGGAGAAAAGTGCCACAAGTACGGTAATGGAGGGAAAACAAAACCAGGAGCGTGGTAATTAAAAAAAAAAAAAAAACAGGGGGAAGGTGGCCGCTTCTCTCAAAAAAAGGTAACATGAACTCGAGTGTGTTCAGCTCTTGGGAAATGATAGAATAGGAAACTCGCGTCAGCGCTTGCCCGAGCAACTCCGACATGTCGGGCCAAATATGAAGGGGTATACACGGTATGCAGTGCATGCGGAGAGAAGGAAACTGCCGAACACTTGATAATGCTATGTAAAGGGCTTCACCTTATAGTTTAGAATGATGGCGCAGAGTTTTTCAAAAGCACCGGGGTTTAGAGACGGGGGAGGGCAAAATAGACTTTAGGCGGGTAGAATTAACTAGAAGGTGGTTATCTTATTGGTGGCTAAAGTCAAGGCAAGAGTGAAAACTAAACCATTCACTGCAAAGCACCGCGGTCCTATACTTCACTATTTAAAGAGAGAAAAAAAACAAGATAAATGTAGCTGTTTGTTAGGTCAGCATTATGGCTAGGTGGTGATAGCTGCCGCCCGATGTGAAGGGTACAGCCACATTCATCAGACAGCGCAGAGTTCCTTCTCTGCCACGCCATTCATTTGTTTACGAAATTGGGGCATTTATTTCTTGAGAGCGCAGGGCAGGCCCGTTTCGAGACTGTAGGAGGAGTGAATGTAGCTTAAAGTGCGTGGCGCGGTGAAAAATGTGCGGAAGCATTGATGCAAGAAAAGATAGGGGAGAAATATATAGACGCATGTGACAATAGCTGTAGAAGCAGAAAAGCGTGGCGGCGGACTGCATGCTAATTATTGTCCGAAAGCAAAGTATCGACAGCCCGAGTGAAGGAAAAAACAAAACTGTGCGTACGCATGACAGGGGTACCACGCAGGTGATTTATATAGTGCACAAAGAAGTACGAAATCCAGTAAAGAAAGGCGGTCGACACGAGGTATGGGCATTTCCCGTTTTCGCACCGAGTGCTCCGTTTGCGCGTCGCCGAAAGAAACATAGCCAGGCCGGCCAGCAAACGACACTGCTCGGCTTGACGTTTACATAATCACACGGTGTAGCGGAACACTGTGTTCTCTTCGAAAGAACAAATGCGCCTGTGCTAGGCACAAATGAGTGGTACGTTCCATTCGGAATGTGGTGGGAAACTTACCTTAAATGAATGAGCGGACGCACCGTTTATTTCCGCTTTGTTTTAGATTACTGACTATGTTCGGCGGGTCGACAGTGCATTTGTATGAAGCTTTCAAGCGCGATCATTTTGTAATTTCGCATCGTGCGTCCCTGCCACAAGTTCGGGGAAGGAATACTTTCAATATGGGAACCCTCATGATTGTGAAAGATGAAACTGCGACTACTTAAACACACTTGCACCACAGAAATGGCACGCGCAGTTTGGTATTGGGGCACGTGAGAAGGGAATACAATAGATGGGCATTGGCGCGCATCTTTTTTTCTTATTGATATGATATGTAAGGAGATGTCGGCGCACCATTATGGCGCCGGCTACTCCTTGGCCGTTGAGTTAAACTTGAACACGTATCTTGAAGCAAAACGTACAAAGCAGTGCATGGAAAGTAGAAAACTCGGGCAGAGATATGCAAAGACACACTTACACTTATACGCACATATCAGAACACAATGGTAAGTAAATGTTCGAAAGTCAATGAATGAAGTCTCTGATATAATGTCCCTCGATAATATTCGGTCCACCAGCACAAAACAGTAGAGCACACGTCTGGTCCGTATAAAGATGCATTCGCTCGTGTGTACATAATTGTCGACACGTCATTCATTTCACAACACACACATGATGAGAGTCACGTGATACTGTACATAATAAGTACATTTGTTACAAATGAAAGTTCGTTATTTCTTAATACTTATCAGCAATCCCGCTGTCTTGTAAAGAACGTGTTGATGCTTTTAAAGCGTGCGACTGTAAAACTCGAGTAGGCCACGGACCCAGAAGTTTCTTCATGTTAAACGGTCTGCGGTCTAATGCCAACTGTTCGGACTTAAGACGGCGTCTCGTGATGTGGACAGTCTACGAGAAGGTGACATACGTCTTCATCTATCAATCCGCATTCGCATTCGGGACTTTCAGCTCTGCCGTGTCTGTGCAAAGAAAAAAAAAAAAAACAAATGTTTTTGTGTATGCCGTGCCTAGCCTCAATCGGTCAATTAGAGTTTCCGATATTCTATCTAATGCCAGCGTAATTTTTAATTCAATAAATGGATCGATGTGGTATAAATCGCACCTCTTTGTACTTTGGTCAAACCAAGCAGTTTTGCTCATTCTGAAAGTTGTATTCTTTATAATACTACGCAATTCACTTTTTTCGAAATATTGGTTGCCACGATGTGTAGACCTACTTTGTGTGCTCTGGACGGCTCTGGAAGGCCAACTGCAAATCTTCTTTGCACAGCTGATGCCGTCCGGATAGTCGTTGATAGATTACTTAACAGGTTGTCAGCCTCCGAAGGTATTATGTAAGCGAAAGTACGCATGCGTAAAACATGCAGCGAACGAACACTCTTCCAACGCTGTAAAGAAGAAAGAATGCATAAAGGGTGGTGCATTTTACGCTCCAATCTCGTCCTATGTAAGGCGCTTTAGAGTTAGGGCTGTTTTGCCTGTAATTGCGTGACCCTTGCAGGGTTCCTCACAGTGCAACCGTGCACTTGAAACGGGCAGGTGTTGAACCACCCCGCAAGGAGATGGGGAAACTTCGCTGCGACCGGACCGCTTGACAGTCCGTGTTTACGGGAGGAGAGGCGCGCCCGAGAGGAGGTGCGCTCTCACTCTCTGCCGTCCCCGTGAATGCTGAAATGAGCGCGGTCGCGTTGCGTGGCTTCGGTGAAACTGCCGTATCGCGATATGTAGTGGAGCTGCCACAGTAAAATTTGAGACACGCGTAGCCAGCCAAAGGTGCTGTTACTTTGCCGAATTTCACGTGCCGGCGTCCACAACAACGCGAGCACGCTTTGTTTAGAAATTTCCGGCCATGAGGCCGTGCCCGGACCGCGTGTGTTAGTCCCTTGGTTTGGCGACAAGGATGGCGTCAAAGTGACGCCGTGAAACGGGTTTCGTGCGTGCAAATGAGGCATTGATGTGATTAGAGAGAAAGCGAGAACATAGAAAAGAAAAAAAAAAAGAGGGGGGGGGGGGGCACACGCCGGGGACGAGTAGTCGCAAAGTGTTAAGTGTGCAGTTTATTTACGTGCGGCACACAGGTGAGCTGTTGCAGCTGTGAGTTTTGACAAATATTGCGTGTGTCATGTTCAGTGGACACGATGAAACGTTTTTTAGCGAACGCGTTGTATCCGCTGGGCTTGTACGTACGCGTACATGAATTGTCGCTTACTCGGTTTGATGTCTCCTTGCCGCTGGGGCAGCTGATACGACTGATACGCCATTTTGCAGCAGTGAAGGGTGCGTGAATGAATGGGCAAGAAACTTAGCAACAGTAACGAGAAAAGAATTAAAAACAAACAAACAAACGAAAGCATGTTTGCCGTGTATATTCAATCTTGTAGTGCAGAAAAATAGTCAGTGCAGCAACCTGCGCGGCCAACGCGCTCCTCGCGAAGAAAAGAGGGAGAGAGAGACGAGCTGGCCGCCGACCAACCGGCGTGCGCCGTTCGCCTTCCTCCTCAGTCTCGCGGGCCGGCGCCGACACCGCGACTCGATCGTGTCGAGCATTCGCTTGATTCGCTCGCAGGATTTCAAGCTGGACGGTTGTGCCCTCGCGATCTCCGACTTCAGCGTAGCTCCCGCCGACTGGTTCGCCCTCCGCGGTCTCCTGATGCCGTGTAGCTCTCGCATTGTGGCACCCCGCCCTTGGACTGCTTCGACCGGATCCCCACTTTCCTATCTCCTTCTTTTTCCTCTCGTTGGCTGTCTTCTTCTGCTTCTACTTTCCTTCTATTCTTTTTATCCCTCCTTCCCCCCACCCCTATAAGGCACTGCGCCGTGTCGCCTGAAGGCAGACAGAAATTAGGTGCCTTTTTCCTCTTCATTGAAACCACTACCACCACCACCATTCGCTTTCCGGGCGCGTTTCGAAGCAGAAGCAGAAACTTCGGAAGCCGTCATGTCTGGCCGTGGCAAAGGTGGCAAAGGGCTGGGGAAGGGTGGCGCCAAGCGTCATCGAAAGGTGTTGCGTGACAACATCCAGGGCATAACCAAGCCGGCCATCCGTCGTCTGGCGCGCCGTGGCGGTGTCAAGCGCATCTCTGGCCTCATCTACGAGGAAACTCGCGGCGTTCTCAAGGTGTTCCTCGAGAACGTGATCCGCGATGCCGTCACTTACACCGAGCACGCCAAAAGGAAGACCGTGACAGCCATGGACGTCGTGTACGCCCTCAAGCGTCAGGGCCGCACCCTGTACGGATTCGGAGGCTAAGAAGCCAGCGGCGTCGCCTGCAGCCAGCCAACGAGAACACAACAGCCCTCTTCAGGGCTACCCACTTGATGCTTCGGCAGTGTGATCCCAGCGGTTCGCCATACCCGTCCGTCCCTCTTTGCAATATCATTGCGTCATCGCTCAGGTGAGCAGCACCTCGTGTAGTAGTAGCTTGATCGCGCTGGGTACTTGTCACGTTCACCGCATTTCGTTCGCGTCGTCGTCTTTCTCCTGGGTCTGCATGCACGAATCAATCGCCGCATCTGCGAGTTCTTCCTCTCCTTCCTGCAAGCCAAGCTGCTAAAACGGGCCCGTCAAGCGAACGTCGCCTAGTTACCTTATCGCGCGAAGGAAGAAGCCGAGCGCAGCGTTCTACCCTGGTCACTGCATTCTTGGAGACACGACTATGCTCAGGAAGCACGAACTCGCTTTTTTCTTTGGAATGCCCACTACACGATCGCGTCACGTTGTGTCAAAATAAATAAAAACGCACTATGTTCTACCGTGGGGCACCCAGACGAAGAAGGGATGTGTACTTACAAATGAAAAAATTGATTGTGACAGGTTGGTCGTGTTTACCGCGCCCGCTGTGCACTCAGAAGTGCCCCATTCAATAACACATTGTGTACATTGTCACGCCTAATAATTTTTGTTTGTTTTTTTTTTTCACACCTGGCGCTGCCGAGCTGCAAAATACAAAAAAAAAAGAAAGAAAAGTGGAAGGGGATGTTTAAACAGAATTTCTGCGCAAGTCAGAAGCAAGTACACAATAAGCGCTGCCCATGCAGCGTGCTGAGGGAAGCTGCACTTGATAGAAGTGGCACTCATGTACTGTACTGGTGCTGCGAACACTGCAGTTGTGAAAGCTTTACTTGGACGGACAGCTACGCAACAAGTGTTTCCATTTCGCCGGCAGAGGTGGTCACTCTAGGGAGGCTGGCTTCGCCGCCCACGCGAGAGGGGGGGGGGGGGGGACTAGCCCATGATGTAAACGCGAGAGGTTCGAGCGCGGGAAATTCGAAAGCAAGGCGCGCTCGCGTGAGCCTGCCGTCAGATGGCGACACCAACCCACGAGCATTGCATTTTCAAGTGCACCCTTGGTTTCCCACCCACCTCCGCACAGGACGAGGCGTGTCGAATGTGTAACCAAGGCGCACGACAGTGGTTCTGCTCAGGCAAAGCCTACCTATAACAAAAATTGTTCTCCATGTGTGTACCTTCATTTTCTCGTGAAAATGTGAAAGAGGAGTGAATGGGGCTTTTTGAGGCGCGTGTTGATCTTCGTTTCTATTATGATTATTATTTTTCACCCTTTCATTGAGTCCATTTCCTGCTTTTTGTGCCACATATTTAGCACTTAGAGGTTGGGGGGGGGGGGGGGATTGCTGATGTGTAAGATGGAAAAGAAGAGGAAAGTGAGCCCCGAAACTGTCTGCATCAGGATGCGACACCTCAGCGGTAGCTCACAAGGGATGGGGGGTGAGGGGGGATTAAAAGGGTGGGAATAAAAGTGTAGAGAAAGAGACATGAGGGAAGCCAGAGTGAGACGACATATCGAGGGAATAGGAGTAAAAATGAAACAAAACATTCGAACGCAAACACCCCGTACATCCAACCGCCATTGAGCGCACCTAGTAGTTTGGCAAGTATGTATGAGTGATTCTTAAGAGGGAAAGGAAGATAAAATTGAGTCCCGTTACTGTCTGCGATTGAGCAAGTAGGCGCGCTCAGTGGCAGTTGGATGTACGGGGTGTTTGTGTTAGAATGTTTTGTTGCGTTTTACTCCTTGTCGTTGCGCGGACGTGTATGCATATACCAACACTGCCGGTGGTCTCTCGTCGTCTTCGCCCATCTACGTAATGGTCGCAAATAAGCGACAACGCAAGGAGCAAGTTTTTTTGGCGTGGCAGTGCGCATGCCCTCGGTGATGCGAGGCGCTCTAGTGCGATGCGCGCTGTTGGCGTGAATGGTGGCGTCTCGCACTCCGTCGCGCCGCTTCGGGAAGCGACGAGCTACAGCGTCGATTGATGTGTTGCCTGGAAGGCGAAAGAAATGCGCAGCAGGCTGTATTGTACAGCGGTAGTGGTTTCGTTTCGGTGTACCTCTTTGCAGCCGCGAACTGCACGGTTGCCCGAAAATGAGCGCCAGCCAGCATCCTGGCGTACGCTTCCGCGCTCGCACGCGGACGGGTTCTCACGCTTCGGCCAATGGGAGGGAGAGAGATGGGTCGTGCGGCGAAGCCGCTTTTGCCGATCTCCGGCAGGAGCGCAGTTTCGCTCCGTCAGTCGAGGTGATCGGACGCACGCAGCATGGCCCGAACTAAACAAACCGCGCGCAAGAGTACTGGAGGCAAGGCTCCGCGTAAGCAGCTTGCTACCAAGGCTGCTCGCAAGAGTGCCCCTGCCACAGGCGGGGTGAAGAAACCTCACCGTTACAGGCCTGGAACCGTGGCCCTGCGTGAAATTCGCCGATACCAGAAGTCGACCGAACTGCTGATCCGCAAGCTTCCCTTTCAGCGCCTGGTGCGGGAAATCGCTCAGGACTTCAAGACGGACCTCCGTTTCCAGAGTTCTGCCGTGATGGCCCTACAGGAAGCTAGCGAGGCCTACCTCGTTGGTCTTTTCGAAGACACCAACCTGTGCGCCATCCACGCTAAGCGCGTCACCATCATGCCAAAGGACATCCAGCTGGCTCGGCGCATTCGCGGTGAGCGCGCCTAAGTTGGGCTGCTCCCTGCGCTTCGGTCGACAGGCAAGCAACAACAAACGGTCCTTCTCAGGACCACCAACGTGTCTGCTTTGGCTACGAGACCACTCCAGGCCACGTACTCCGGCCGCACCCTCTTTTGCTGTCATGTTTTGTACGTACGTGGCTGCCGTTGTCTAGCGCGCGGAAGAACGGAACGTCGGCGCGTCGTTATTACGAAGAAATGGCTCAGCTTTGACAAATTCAAGGTAAAAGTGTGTATCATTATGAGTAGACAGAGAAAAGGTAGGCTAGCTTCAGTCGGTGTGTGTGCAGCAGCCGTGCTGCGACCCTGTGGTGTGTCAATTTCATTTATGTGTTTACCTTTTTGCCCGCCGCTTGTAAGGTGTTTTTGAGGGCTTCTGTTTGCGTAACGCCATGGTGACTTGGGCTGCTGGACCCCGGCGCAACTTTTGGGTGCACTCGTAGGAGGTGATGAAGTTTTACCGAGAGACGAAATAAACAATTGTATCGGGCCAGTTGGTAAGGATCCATCTCGCTAGGAAGCGCAGCCACTATTACACAGACCTCACAACACAAGCGCTTAACTTCAACTGAACTTTCATTGCAAACGTCAGAGTTTATAAAGGGGGTGAACAGAGAAAAAGAATAGTAAAAGGTAGACAACAAAAAGCACACGTGCCAGTCCCGCACATTACTGTCTGTTATTCTCTATCACCCCATCCAAAAAACAGTTCTTTCCGCGTGAGCGCGATAGAGAGTGCACTAACACACTCGAAATCATCGCGTGTCATTTCCTTTCATTTCTTTTGAAGCTGAACAAGTTTTTGTGCCATATTCTGGACAATTTTTTTTTTTTTTTTGCAATAAACGTTTAGTTGAAGTTAAGCGCTTGTGTTGTGTGTTCTGTGTAATAGTGGCTGCGCTGCCTAGCAAGATAGACGAAATAAATTGTGTTAGAAGCACCAAATGGAATGCGCTAACGGCGGGTTCTCTCTCTCTCTCTCTCTTTTTTTTTTTACCTTACGTTTGTTTTTCTATTCAAAGGTATTAAATTTACTCTGTCCCTGTGCTGACCCGTTCAGGTGTCATCGTAAGGATAGACGGTTACGTGTGGAGCTTTTTTTTTTTTTTTTTTAATGAGAAATGACAACGCTTACATGCTCTTTTCTGTCTTTTTCGGTGCCGAGCTGCGTGATTTGGTTGTCTCTTTGCAGCATTTGGCGTCGCGCACTTGTGGCTAACTGATGTCGCGAGGAAATATATATAAAGTATAGAAAAACAAACACGCTTGAGGGTACGAACAGAGCCATCGTGACTGCGAAGCGAAACACGGCCGCGTCACCTGTTTGGGTGGTCCTTAGAAGGACCGTTTGGGGAATGCGGCGAGCGCGCGGAAGGGGTGCTCGCTTACGCCTTCTTCTCCGTCTTCTTTGGAAGAAGCACGGCTTGAATGTTGGGCAACACACCGCCCTGCGCGATGGTGACGCCGGAAAGCAGTTTGTTCAGCTCCTCGTCGTTGCGGATGGCGAGCTGCAAGTGACGGGGGATGATCCGGGTCTTCTTGTTGTCACGAGCGGCGTTGCCCGCCAGCTCGAGCACCTCGGCGGCCAGGTACTCGAGTACGGCAGCCAGGTAGACCGGAGCGCCAGCTCCGACGCGCTCGGCGTAGTTTCCCTTGCGTAGGAGGCGGTGAATACGGCCCACGGGGAACTGAAGCCCCGCGCGGCTAGAACGGGTCTTGCTCTTGCCTTTCGCCTTGCCGCCCTTGCCACGTCCGGACATGGTGTTGCTTTTCGCTTGGTACGACGCCGGTTGCCGAAAACAAGAAAGCTGCTGCCTTCTGAGATGAGAGCCGTGCTCGAATGGTTTCCGTTGCCACCATCGCGCGCCGCCGCTCGCGGGGAACGGATGAGAGTGTGAGAGAGAGAAGCCGTGCGAACCAATGGGGCGCGCGCGTTGTGCTGATCTCGTCAACACCCCTCGCTCATATTTAAGCGCGGCGAGACGGGGGGACACGCGCATTCGACTCTGGTCTCGCGTGCGTGTTGTGTGAAATCATGCCTCCCCAACCGTCTGGCAAAGCCGTCAAGAAGGCCGGCAAGGCGCAGAAGAATGTGCGCGCCACGGACAAGAAGAAGAAGAAGCGCCGCAGGAAGGAGAGCTTCTCCATCTACATCTATAAGGTGCTGAAGCAGGTGCACCCCGACACTGGTGTCTCCAGCAAGGCCATGTCCATCATGAACAGCTTCGTGAACGACATCTTCGAGCGTATCGCCGCCGAGTCGTCACGCCTTGCTCACTACAACAAGCGCTCGACCATCACGAGCCGGGAGATCCAGACCGCGGTGCGCCTGCTGCTGCCCGGAGAGCTGGCCAAGCACGCGGTGTCCGAGGGTACAAAAGCCGTCACCAAGTACACCAGCTCCAAGTAAGCGTGCGTCGTGGGCCACAGCGAGCAACGACAAATCAACGGCTCTTCTCAGAGCCACCCAAATTGTCTGCGTCGGCATAGGGGTTGTGCTGAGAGATTCGGCTCCGAATCCATCCTCTTCTCTCTGTTGAACACCGCTAGCAGGAGCGTTGGTGTGCCGCGCTCGACGTGTGTGCTCGGGGAGGTTGAACAGGTAAATTAGAGAAGACCGAGTGCGCGGAGAAAAGTGCCACAAGTACGGTAATGGAGGGAAAACAAAACCAGGAGCGTGGTAATTAAAAAAAAAAAAAAAAAAAACAGGGGGAAGGTGGCCGCTTCTCTCAAAAAAAGGTAACATGAACTCGAGTGTGTTCAGCTCTTGGGAAATGATAGAATAGGAAACTCGCGTCAGCGCTTGCCCGAGCAACTCCGACATGTCGGGCCAAATATGAAGGGGTATACACGGTATGCAGTGCATGCGGAGAGAAGGAAACTGCCGAACACTTGATAATGCTATGTAAAGGGCTTCACCTTATAGTTTAGAATGATGGCGCAGAGTTTTTCAAAAGCACCGGGGTTTAGAGACGGGGGAGGGCAAAATAGACTTTAGGCGGGTAGAATTAACTAGAAGGTGGTTATCTTATTGGTGGCTAAAGTCAAGGCAAGAGTGAAAACTAAACCATTCACTGCAAAGCACCGCGGTCCTATACTTCACTATTTAAAGAGAGAAAAAAAACAAGATAAATGTAGCTGTTTGTTAGGTCAGCATTATGGCTAGGTGGTGATAGCTGCCGCCCGATGTGAAGGGTACAGCCACATTCATCAGACAGCGCAGAGTTCCTTCTCTGCCACGCCATTCATTTGTTTACGAAATTGGGGCATTTATTTCTTGAGAGCGCAGGGCAGGCCCGTTTCGAGACTGTAGGAGGAGTGAATGTAGCTTAAAGTGCGTGGCGCGGTGAAAAATGTGCGGAAGCATTGATGCAAGAAAAGATAGGGGAGAAATATATAGACGCATGTGACAATAGCTGTAGAAGCAGAAAAGCGTGGCGGCGGACTGCATGCTAATTATTGTCCGAAAGCAAAGTATCGACAGCCCGAGTGAAGGAAAAAACAAAACTGTGCGTACGCATGACAGGGGTACCACGCAGGTGATTTATATAGTGCACAAAGAAGTACGAAATCCAGTAAAGAAAGGCGGTCGACACGAGGTATGGGCATTTCCCGTTTTCGCACCGAGTGCTCCGTTTGCGCGTCGCCGAAAGAAACATAGCCAGGCCGGCCAGCAAACGACACTGCTCGGCTTGACGTTTACATAATCACACGGTG
The DNA here is from genome assembly GCF_043290135.1 of Rhipicephalus microplus. Lineage (NCBI taxonomy): Eukaryota > Metazoa > Arthropoda > Arachnida > Ixodida > Ixodidae > Rhipicephalus > Rhipicephalus microplus. Next base: position 41,514 of record NW_027464919.1, read on the forward strand.
TAGCGGAACACTGTGTTCTCTTCGAAAGAACAAATGCGCCTGTGCTAGGCACAAATGAGTGGTACGTTCCATTCGGAATGTGGTGGGAAACTTACCTTAAATGAATGAGCGGACGCACCGTTTATTTCCGCTTTGTTTTAGATTACTGACTATGTTCGGCGGGTCGACAGTGCATTTGTATGAAGCTTTCAAGCGCGATCATTTTGTAATTTCGCATCGTGCGTCCCTGCCACAAGTTCGGGGAAGGAATACTTTCAATATGGGAACCCTCATGATTGTGAAAGATGAAACTGCGACTACTTAAACACACTTGCACCACAGAAATGGCACGCGCAGTTTGGTATTGGGGCACGTGAGAAGGGAATACAATAGATGGGCATTGGCGGGCATCTTTTTTTCTTATTGATATGATATGTAAGGAGATGTCGGCGCACCATTATGGCGCCGGCTACTCCTTGGCCGTTGAGTTAAACTTGAACACGTATCTTGAAGCAAAACGTACAAAGCAGTGCATGGAAAGTAGAAAACTCGGGCAGAGATATGCAAAGACACACTTACACTTATACGCACATATCAGAACACAATGGTAAGTAAATGTTCGAAAGTCAATGAATGAAGTCTCTGATATAATGTCCCTCGATAATATTCGGTCCACCAGCACAAAACAGTAGAGCACACGTCTGGTCCGTATAAAGATGCATTCGCTCGTGTGTACATAATTGTCGACACGTCATTCATTTCACAACACACACATGATGAGAGTCACGTGATACTGTACATAATAAGTACATTTGTTACAAATGAAAGTTCGTTATTTCTTAATACTTATCAGCAATCCCGCTGTCTTGTAAAGAACGTGTTGATGCTTTTAAAGCGTGCGACTGTAAAACTCGAGTAGGCCACGGACCCAGAAGTTTCTTCATGTTAAACGGTCTGCGGTCTAATGCCAACTGTTCGGACTTAAGACGGCGTCTCGTGATGTGGACAGTCTACGAGAAGGTGACATACGTCTTCATCTATCAATCCGCATTCGCATTCGGGACTTTCAGCTCTGCCGTGTCTGTGCAAAGAAAAAAAAAAACAAATGTTTTTGTGTATGCCGTGCCTAGCCTCAATCGGTCAATTAGAGTTTCCGATATTCTATCTAATGCCAGCGTAATTTTTAATTCAATAAATGGATCGATGTGGTATAAATCGCACCTCTTTGTACTTTGGTCAAACCAAGCAGTTTTGCTCATTCTGAAAGTTGTATTCTTTATAATACTACGCAATTCACTTTTTTCGAAATATTGGTTGCCACGATGTGTAGACCTACTTTGTGTGCTCTGGACGGCTCTGGAAGGCCAACTGCAAATCTTCTTTGCACAGCTGATGCCGTCCGGATAGTCGTTGATAGATTACTTAACAGGTTGTCAGCCTCCGAAGGTATTATGTAAGCGAAAGTACGCATGCGTAAAACATGCAGCGAACGAACACTCTTCCAACGCTGTAAAGAAGAAAGAATGCATAAAGGGTGGTGCATTTTACGCTCCAATCTCGTCCTATGTAAGGCGCTTTAGAGTTAGGGCTGTTTTGCCTGTAATTGCGTGACCCTTGCAGGGTTCCTCACAGTGCAACCGTGCACTTGAAACGGGCAGGTGTTGAACCACCCCGCAAGGAGATGGGGAAACTTCGCTGCGACCGGACCGCTTGACAGTCCGTGTTTACGGGAGGAGAGGCGCGCCCGAGAGGAGGTGCGCTCTCACTCTCTGCCGTCCCCGTGAATGCTGAAATGAGCGCGGTCGCGTTGCGTGGCTTCGGTGAAACTGCCGTATCGCGATATGTAGTGGAGCTGCCACAGTAAAATTTGAGACACGCGTAGCCAGCCAAAGGTGCTGTTACTTTGCCGAATTTCACGTGCCGGCGTCCACAACAACGCGAGCACGCTTTGTTTAGAAATTTCCGGCCATGAGGCCGTGCCCGGACCGCGTGTGTTAGTCCCTTGGTTTGGCGACAAGGATGGCGTCAAAGTGACGCCGTGAAACGGGTTTCGTGCGTGCAAATGAGGCATTGATGTGATTAGAGAGAAAGCGAGAACATAGAAAAGAAAAAAAAAAGAGGGGGGGGGGGCACACGCCGGGGACGAGTAGTCGCAAAGTGTTAAGTGTGCAGTTTATTTACGTGCGGCACACAGGTGAGCTGTTGCAGCTGTGAGTTTTGACAAATATTGCGTGTGTCATGTTCAGTGGACACGATGAAACGTTTTTTAGCGAACGCGTTGTATCCGCTGGGCTTGTACGTACGCGTACATGAATTGTCGCTTACTCGGTTTGATGTCTCCTTGCCGCTGGGGCAGCTGATACGACTGATACGCCATTTTGCAGCAGTGAAGGGTGCGTGAATGAATGGGCAAGAAACTTAGCAACAGTAACGAGAAAAGAATTAAAAACAAACAAACAAACGAAAGCATGTTTGCCGTGTATATTCAATCTTGTAGTGCAGAAAAATAGTCAGTGCAGCAACCTGCGCGGCCAACGCGCTCCTCGCGAAGAAAAGAGGGAGAGAGAGACGAGCTGGCCGCCGACCAACCGGCGTGCGCCGTTCGCCTTCCTCCTCAGTCTCGCGGGCCGGCGCCGACACCGCGACTCGATCGTGTCGAGCATTCGCTTTCCGGGCGCGTTTCGAAGCAGAAGCAGAAACTTCGGAAGCCGTCATGTCTGGCCGTGGCAAAGGTGGCAAAGGGCTGGGGAAGGGTGGCGCCAAGCGTCATCGAAAGGTGTTGCGTGACAACATCCAGGGCATAACCAAGCCGGCCATCCGTCGTCTGGCGCGCCGTGGCGGTGTCAAGCGCATCTCTGGCCTCATCTACGAGGAAACTCGCGGCGTTCTCAAGGTGTTCCTCGAGAACGTGATCCGCGATGCCGTCACTTACACCGAGCACGCCAAAAGGAAGACCGTGACAGCCATGGACGTCGTGTACGCCCTCAAGCGTCAGGGCCGCACCCTGTACGGATTCGGAGGCTAAGAAGCCAGCGGCGTCGCCTGCAGCCAGCCAACGAGAACACAACAGCCCTCTTCAGGGCTACCCACTTGATGCTTCGGCAGTGTGATCCCAGCGGTTCGCCATACCCGTCCGTCCCTCTTTGCAATATCATTGCGTCATCGCTCAGGTGAGCAGCACCTCGTGTAGTAGTAGCTTGATCGCGCTGGGTACTTGTCACGTTCACCGCATTTCGTTCGCGTCGTCGTCTTTCTCCTGGGTCTGCATGCACGAATCAATCGCCGCATCTGCGAGTTCTTCCTCTCCTTCCTGCAAGCCAAGCTGCTAAAACGGGCCCGTCAAGCGAACGTCGCCTAGTTACCTTATCGCGCGAAGGAAGAAGCCGAGCGCAGCGTTCTACCCTGGTCACTGCATTCTTGGAGACACGACTATGCTCAGGAAGCACGAACTCGCTTTTTTCTTTGGAATGCCCACTACACGATCGCGTCACGTTGTGTCAAAATAAATAAAAACGCACTATGTTCTACCGTGGGGCACCCAGACGAAGAAGGGATGTGTACTTACAAATGAAAAAATTGATTGTGACAGGTTGGTCGTGTTTACCGCGCCCGCTGTGCACTCAGAAGTGCCCCATTCAATAACACATTGTGTACATTGTCACGCCTAATAATTTTTGTTTGTTTTTTTTTTTCACACCTGGCGCTGCCGAGCTGCAAAATACAAAAAAAAAAGAAAGAAAAGTGGAAGGGGATGTTTAAACAGAATTTCTGCGCAAGTCAGAAGCAAGTACACAATAAGCGCTGCCCATGCAGCGTGCTGAGGGAAGCTGCACTTGATAGAAGTGGCACTCATGTACTGTACTGGTGCTGCGAACACTGCAGTTGTGAAAGCTTTACTTGGACGGACAGCTACGCAACAAGTGTTTCCATTTCGCCGGCAGAGGTGGTCACTCTAGGGAGGCTGGCTTCGCCGCCCACGCGAGAGGGGGGGGGGGGGGGGGGGACTAGCCCATGTAAACGCGAGAGGTTCGAGCGCGGGAAATTCGAAAGCAAGGCGCGCTCGCGTGAGCCTGCCGTCAGATGGCGACACCAACCCACGAGCATTGCATTTTCAAGTGCACCCTTGGTTTCCCACCCACCTCCGCACAGGACGAGGCGTGTCGAATGTGTAACCAAGGCGCACGACAGTGGTTCTGCTCAGGCAAGCCTACCTATAACAAAAATTGTTCTCCATGTGTGTACCTTCATTTTCTCGTGAAAATGTGAAAGAGGAGTGAATGGGGCTTTTTGAGGCGCGTGTTGATCTTCGTTTCTATTATGATTATTATTTTTCACCCTTTCATTGAGTCCATTTCCTGCTTTTTGTGCCACATATTTAGCACTTAGAGGTTGGGGGGGGGGGGGGGGATTGCTGATGTGTAAGATGGAAAAGAAGAGGAAAGTGAGCCCCGAAACTGTCTGCATCAGGATGCGACACCTCAGCGGTAGCTCACAAGGGATGGGGGGTGAGGGGGGATTAAAAGGGTGGGAATAAAAGTGTAGAGAAAGAGACATGAGGGAAGCCAGAGTGAGACGACATATCGAGGGAATAGGAGTAAAAATGAAACAAAACATTCGAACGCAAACACCCCGTACATCCAACCGCCATTGAGCGCACCTAGTAGTTTGGCAAGTATGTATGAGTGATTCTTAAGAGGGAAAGGAAGATAAAATTGAGTCCCGTTACTGTCTGCGATTGAGCAAGTAGGCGCGCTCAGTGGCAGTTGGATGTACGGGGTGTTTGTGTTAGAATGTTTTGTTGCGTTTTACTCCTTGTCGTTGCGCGGACGTGTATGCATATACCAACACTGCCGGTGGTCTCTCGTCGTCTTCGCCCATCTACGTAATGGTCGCAAATAAGCGACAACGCAAGGAGCAAGTTTTTTTGGCGTGGCAGTGCGCATTTGCCCTCGGTGATGCGAGGCGCTCTAGTGCGATGCGCGCTGTTGGCGTGAATGGTGGCGTCTCGCACTCCGTCGCGCCGCTTCGGGAAGCGACGAGCTACAGCGTCGATTGATGTGTTGCCTGGAAGGCGAAAGAAATGCGCAGCAGGCTGTATTGTACAGCGGTAGTGGTTTCGTTTCGGTGTACCTCTTTGCAGCCGCGAACTGCACGGTTGCCCGAAAATGAGCGCCAGCCAGCATCCTGGCGTACGCTTCCGCGCTCGCACGCGGACGGGTTCTCACGCTTCGGCCAATGGGAGGGAGAGAGATGGGTCGTGCGGCGAAGCCGCTTTTGCCGATCTCCGGCAGGAGCGCAGTTTCGCTCCGTCAGTCGAGGTGATCGGACGCACGCAGCATGGCCCGAACTAAACAAACCGCGCGCAAGAGTACTGGAGGCAAGGCTCCGCGTAAGCAGCTTGCTACCAAGGCTGCTCGCAAGAGTGCCCCTGCCACAGGCGGGGTGAAGAAACCTCACCGTTACAGGCCTGGAACCGTGGCCCTGCGTGAAATTCGCCGATACCAGAAGTCGACCGAACTGCTGATCCGCAAGCTTCCCTTTCAGCGCCTGGTGCGGGAAATCGCTCAGGACTTCAAGACGGACCTCCGTTTCCAGAGTTCTGCCGTGATGGCCCTACAGGAAGCTAGCGAGGCCTACCTCGTTGGTCTTTTCGAAGACACCAACCTGTGCGCCATCCACGCTAAGCGCGTCACCATCATGCCAAAGGACATCCAGCTGGCTCGGCGCATTCGCGGTGAGCGCGCCTAAGTTGGGCTGCTCCCTGCGCTTCGGTCGACAGGCAAGCAACAACAAACGGTCCTTCTCAGGACCACCAACGTGTCTGCTTTGGCTACGAGACCACTCCAGGCCACGTACTCCGGCCGCACCCTCTTTTGCTGTCATGTTTTGTACGTACGTGGCTGCCGTTGTCTAGCGCGCGGAAGAACGGAACGTCGGCGCGTCGTTATTACGAAGAAATGGCTCAGCTTTGACAAATTCAAGGTAAAAGTGTGTATCATTATGAGTAGACAGAGAAAAGGTAGGCTAGCTTCAGTCGGTGTGTGTGCAGCAGCCGTGCTGCGACCCTGTGGTGTGTCAATTTCATTTATGTGTTTACCTTTTTGCCCGCCGCTTGTAAGGTGTTTTTGAGGGCTTCTGTTTGCGTAACGCCATGGTGACTTGGGCTGCTGGACCCCGGCGCAACTTTTGGGTGCACTCGTAGGAGGTGATGAAGTTTTACCGAGAGACGAAATAAACAATTGTATCGGGCCAGTTGGTAAGGATCCATCTCGCTAGGAAGCGCAGCCACTATTACACAGACCTCACAACACAAGCGCTTAACTTCAACTGAACTTTCATTGCAAACGTCAGAGTTTATAAAGGGGGTGAACAGAGAAAAAGAATAGTAAAAGGTAGACAACAAAAAGCACACGTGCCAGTCCCGCACATTACTGTCTGTTATTCTCTATCACCCCATCCAAAAAACAGTTCTTTCCGCGTGAGCGCGATAGAGAGTGCACTAACACACTCGAAATCATCGCGTGTCATTTCCTTTCATTTCTTTTGAAGCTGAACAAGTTTTTGTGCCATATTCTGGACAATTTTTTTTTTTTTTTTTGCAATAAACGTTTAGTTGAAGTTAAGCGCTTGTGTTGTGTGTTCTGTGTAATAGTGGCTGCGCTGCCTAGCAAGATAGACGAAATAAATTGTGTTAGAAGCACCAAATGGAATGCGCTAACGGCGGGTTCTCTCTCTCTCTCTCTCTTTTTTTTTTTTTACCTTACGTTTGTTTTTCTATTCAAAGGTATTAAATTTACTCTGTCCCTGTGCTGACCCGTTCAGGTGTCATCGTAAGGATAGACGGTTACGTGTGGAGCTTTTTTTTTTTTTTTTTTAATGAGAAATGACAACGCTTACATGCTCTTTTCTGTCTTTTTCGGTGCCGAGCTGCGTGATTTGGTTGTCTCTTTGCAGCATTTGGCGTCGCGCACTTGTGGCTAACTGATGTCGCGAGGAAATATATATAAAGTATAGAAAAACAAACACGCTTGAGGGTACGAACAGAGCCATCGTGACTGCGAAGCGAAACACGGCCGCGTCACCTGTTTGGGTGGTCCTTAGAAGGACCGTTTGGGGAATGCGGCGAGCGCGCGGAAGGGGTGCTCGCTTACGCCTTCTTCTCCGTCTTCTTTGGAAGAAGCACGGCTTGAATGTTGGGCAACACACCGCCCTGCGCGATGGTGACGCCGGAAAGCAGTTTGTTCAGCTCCTCGTCGTTGCGGATGGCGAGCTGCAAGTGACGGGGGATGATCCGGGTCTTCTTGTTGTCACGAGCGGCGTTGCCCGCCAGCTCGAGCACCTCGGCGGCCAGGTACTCGAGTACGGCAGCCAGGTAGACCGGAGCGCCAGCTCCGACGCGCTCGGCGTAGTTTCCCTTGCGTAGGAGGCGGTGAATACGGCCCACGGGGAACTGAAGCCCCGCGCGGCTAGAACGGGTCTTGCTCTTGCCTTTCGCCTTGCCGCCCTTGCCACGTCCGGACATGGTGTTGCTTTTCGCTTGGTACGACGCCGGTTGCCGAAAACAAGAAAGCTGCTGCCTTCTGAGATGAGAGCCGTGCTCGAATGGTGGTGGTGGTAGTGGTTACAATGAAGAGGAAAAAGGCACCTAATTTCTGTCTGCCTTCAGGCGACACGGCGCAGTGCCTTATAGGGGTGGGGTGAAGGAGGGATAAAAAGGATAGAAGGAAAGTAGAAGCAGAAGAAGACAGCCAACGAGAGGAAAAAGAAGGAGATAGGAAAGTGGGGATCCGGTCGAAGCAGTCCAAGGGCGGGGTGCCACAATGCGAGAGCTACACGGCGTCAGGAGACCGCGGAGGGCGAACCAGTCGGCGGGAGCTACGCTGAAGTCGGAGATCGCGAGGGCACAACCGTCCAGCTTGAAATCCTGCGAGCGAATCCTCGAATGGTTTCCGTTGCCACCATCGCGCGCCGCCGCTCGCGGGGAACGGATGAGAGTGTGAGAGAGAGAAGCCGTGCGAACCAATGGGGCGCGCGCGTTGTGCTGATCTCGTCAACACCCCTCGCTCATATTTAAGCGCGGCGAGACGGGGGGACACGCGCATTCGACTCTGGTCTCGCGTGCGTGTTGTGTGAAATCATGCCTCCCCAACCGTCTGGCAAAGCCGTCAAGAAGGCCGGCAAGGCGCAGAAGAATGTGCGCGCCACGGACAAGAAGAAGAAGAAGCGCCGCAGGAAGGAGAGCTTCTCCATCTACATCTATAAGGTGCTGAAGCAGGTGCACCCCGACACTGGTGTCTCCAGCAAGGCCATGTCCATCATGAACAGCTTCGTGAACGACATCTTCGAGCGTATCGCCGCCGAGTCGTCACGCCTTGCTCACTACAACAAGCGCTCGACCATCACGAGCCGGGAGATCCAGACCGCGGTGCGCCTGCTGCTGCCCGGAGAGCTGGCCAAGCACGCGGTGTCCGAGGGTACAAAAGCCGTCACCAAGTACACCAGCTCCAAGTAGGCGTGCGTCGTGGGCCACAGCGAGCAACGACAAATCAACGGCTCTTCTCAGAGCCACCCAAATTGTCTGCGTCGGCATAGGGGTTGTGCTGAGAGATTCGGCTCCGAATCCATCCTCTTCTCTCTGTTGAACACCGCTAGCAGGAGCGTTGGTGTGCCGCGCTCGACGTGTGTGCTCGGGGAGGTTGAACAGGTAAATTAGAGAAGACCGAGTGCGCGGAGAAAAGTGCCACAAGTACGGTAATGGAGGGAAAACAAAACCAGGAGCGTGGTAATTAAAAAAAAAAAAAAAAACAGGGGGAAGGTGGCCGCTTCTCTCAAAAAAAGGTAACATGAACTCGAGTGTGTTCAGCTCTTGGGAAATGATAGAATAGGAAACTCGCGTCAGCGCTTGCCCGAGCAACTCCGACATGTCGGGCCAAATATGAAGGGGTATACACGGTATGCAGTGCATGCGGAGAGAAGGAAACTGCCGAACACTTGATAATGCTATGTAAAGGGCTTCACCTTATAGTTTAGAATGATGGCGCAGAGTTTTTCAAAAGCACCGGGGTTTAGAGACGGGGGAGGGCAAAATAGACTTTAGGCGGGTAGAATTAACTAGAAGGTGGTTATCTTATTGGTGGCTAAAGTCAAGGCAAGAGTGAAAACTAAACCATTCACTGCAAAGCACCGCGGTCCTATACTTCACTATTTAAAGAGAGAAAAAAAACAAGATAAATGTAGCTGTTTGTTAGGTCAGCATTATGGCTAGGTGGTGATAGCTGCCGCCCGATGTGAAGGGTACAGCCACATTCATCAGACAGCGCAGAGTTCCTTCTCTGCCACGCCATTCATTTGTTTACGAAATTGGGGCATTTATTTCTTGAGAGCGCAGGGCAGGCCCGTTTCGAGACTGTAGGAGGAGTGAATGTAGCTTAAAGTGCGTGGCGCGGTGAAAAATGTGCGGAAGCATTGATGCAAGAAAAGATAGGGGAGAAATATATAGACGCATGTGACAATAGCTGTAGAAGCAGAAAAGCGTGGCGGCGGACTGCATGCTAATTATTGTCCGAAAGCAAAGTATCGACAGCCCGAGTGAAGGAAAAAACAAAACTGTGCGTACGCATGACAGGGGTACCACGCAGGTGATTTATATAGTGCACAAAGAAGTACGAAATCCAGTAAAGAAAGGCGGTCGACACGAGGTATGGGCATTTCCCGTTTTCGCACCGAGTGCTCCGTTTGCGCGTCGCCGAAAGAAACATAGCCAGGCCGGCCAGCAAACGACACTGCTCGGCTTGACGTTTACATAATCACACGGTGTAGCGGAACACTGTGTTCTCTTCGAAAGAACAAATGCGCCTGTGCTAGGCACAAATGAGTGGTACGTTCCATTCGGAATGTGGTGGGAAACTTACCTTAAATGAATGAGCGGACGCACCGTTTATTTCCGCTTTGTTTTAGATTACTGACTATGTTCGGCGGGTCGACAGTGCATTTGTATGAAGCTTTCAAGCGCGATCATTTTGTAATTTCGCATCGTGCGTCCCTGCCACAAGTTCGGGGAAGGAATACTTTCAATATGGGAACCCTCATGATTGTGAAAGATGAAACTGCGACTACTTAAACACACTTGCACCACAGAAATGGCACGCGCAGTTTGGTATTGGGGCACGTGAGAAGGGAATACAATAGATGGGCATTGGCGCGCATCTTTTTTTCTTATTGATATGATATGTAAGGAGATGTCGGCGCACCATTATGGCGCCGGCTACTCCTTGGCCGTTGAGTTAAACTTGAACACGTATCTTGAAGCAAAACGTACAAAGCAGTGCATGGAAAGTAGAAAACTCGGGCAGAGATATGCAAAGACACACTTACACTTATACGCACATATCAGAACACAATGGTAAGTAAATGTTCGAAAGTCAATGAATGAAGTCTCTGATATAATGTCCCTCGATAATATTCGGTCCACCAGCACAAAACAGTAGAGCACACGTCTGGTCCGTATAAAGATGCATTCGCTCGTGTGTACATAATTGTCGACACGTCATTCATTTCACAACACACACATGATGAGAGTCACGTGATACTGTACATAATAAGTACATTTGTTACAAATGAAAGTTCGTTATTTCTTAATACTTATCAGCAATCCCGCTGTCTTGTAAAGAACGTGTTGATGCTTTTAAAGCGTGCGACTGTAAAACTCGAGTAGGCCACGGACCCAGAAGTTTCTTCATGTTAAACGGTCTGCGGTCTAATGCCAACTGTTCGGACTTAAGACGGCGTCTCGTGATGTGGACAGTCTACGAGAAGGTGACATACGTCTTCATCTATCAATCCGCATTCGCATTCGGGACTTTCAGCTCTGCCGTGTCTGTGCAAAGAAAAAAAAAAAACAAATGTTTTTGTGTATGCCGTGCCTAGCCTCAATCGGTCAATTAGAGTTTCCGATATTCTATCTAATGCCAGCGTAATTTTTAATTCAATAAATGGATCGATGTGGTATAAATCGCACCTCTTTGTACTTTGGTCAAACCAAGCAGTTTTGCTCATTCTGAAAGTTGTATTCTTTATAATACTACGCAATTCACTTTTTTCGAAATATTGGTTGCCACGATGTGTAGACCTACTTTGTGTGCTCTGGACGGCTCTGGAAGGCCAACTGCAAATCTTCTTTGCACAGCTGATGCCGTCCGGATAGTCGTTGATAGATTACTTAACAGGTTGTCAGCCTCCGAAGGTATTATGTAAGCGAAAGTACGCATGCGTAAAACATGCAGCGAACGAACACTCTTCCAACGCTGTAAAGAAGAAAGAATGCATAAAGGGTGGTGCATTTTACGCTCCAATCTCGTCCTATGTAAGGCGCTTTAGAGTTAGGGCTGTTTTGCCTGTAATTGCGTGACCCTTGCAGGGTTCCTCACAGTGCAACCGTGCACTTGAAACGGGCAGGTGTTGAACCACCCCGCAAGGAGATGGGGAAACTTCGCTGCGACCGGACCGCTTGACAGTCCGTGTTTACGGGAGGAGAGGCGCGCCCGAGAGGAGGTGCGCTCTCACTCTCTGCCGTCCCCGTGAATGCTGAAATGAGCGCGGTCGCGTTGCGTGGCTTCGGTGAAACTGCCGTATCGCGATATGTAGTGGAGCTGCCACAGTAAAATTTGAGACACGCGTAGCCAGCCAAAGGTGCTGTTACTTTGCCGAATTTCACGTGCCGGCGTCCACAACAACGCGAGCACGCTTTGTTTAGAAATTTCCGGCCATGAGGCCGTGCCCGGACCGCGTGTGTTAGTCCCTTGGTTTGGCGACAAGGATGGCGTCAAAGTGACGCCGTGAAACGGGTTTCGTGCGTGCAAATGAGGCATTGATGTGATTAGAGAGAAAGCGAGAACATAGAAAAGAAAAAAAAAAAGAGGGGGGGGGGCACACGCCGGGGACGAGTAGTCGCAAAGTGTTAAGTGTGCAGTTTATTTACGTGCGGCACACAGGTGAGCTGTTGCAGCTGTGAGTTTTGACAAATATTGCGTGTGTCATGTTCAGTGGACACGATGAAACGTTTTTTAGCGAACGCGTTGTATCCGCTGGGCTTGTACGTACGCGTACATGAATTGTCGCTTACTCGGTTTGATGTCTCCTTGCCGCTGGGGCAGCTGATACGACTGATACGCCATTTTGCAGCAGTGAAGGGTGCGTGAATGAATGGGCAAGAAACTTAGCAACAGTAACGAGAAAAGAATTAAAAACAAACAAACAAACGAAAGCATGTTTGCCGTGTATATTCAATCTTGTAGTGCAGAAAAATAGTCAGTGCAGCAACCTGCGCGGCCAACGCGCTCCTCGCGAAGAAAAGAGGGAGAGAGAGACGAGCTGGCCGCCGACCAACCGGCGTGCGCCGTTCGCCTTCCTCCTCAGTCTCGCGGGCCGGCGCCGACACCGCGACTCGATCGTGTCGAGCATTCGCTTGGATTCGCTCGCAGGATTTCAAGCTGGACGGTTGTGCCCTCGCGATCTCCGACTTCAGCGTAGCTCCCGCCGACTGGTTCGCCCTCCGCGGTCTCCTGATGCCGTGTAGCTCTCGCATTGTGGCACCCCGCCCTTGGACTGCTTCGACCGGATCCCCACTTTCCTATCTCCTTCTTTTTCCTCTCGTTGGCTGTCTTCTTCTGCTTCTACTTTCCTTCTATTCTTTTTATCCCTCCTTCCCCCCACCCCTATAAGGCACTGCGCCGTGTCGCCTGAAGGCAGACAGAAATTAGGTGCCTTTTTCCTCTTCATTGTAACCACTACCACCACCACCACCATTCGCTTTGGATTCGCTCGCAGGATTTCAAGCTGGACGGTTGTGCCCTCGCGATCTCCGACTTCAGCGTAGCTCCCGCCGACTGGTTCGCCCTCCGCGGTCTCCTGATGCCGTGTAGCTCTCGCATTGTGGCACCCCGCCCTTGGACTGCTTCGACCGGATCCCCACTTTCCTATCTCCTTCTTTTTCCTCTCGTTGGCTGTCTTCTTCTGCTTCTACTTTCCTTCTATCCTTTTTATCCCTCCTTAACCCCACCCCTATAAGGCACTGCGCCGTGTCGCCTGAAGGCAGACAGAAATTAGGTGCCTTTTTCCTCTTCATTGTAACCACTACCACCACCACCATTCGCTTTCCGGGCGCGTTTCGAAGCAGAAGCAGAAACTTCGGAAGCCGTCATGTCTGGCCGTGGCAAAGGTGGCAAAGGGCTGGGGAAGGGTGGCGCCAAGCGTCATCGAAAGGTGTTGCGTGACAACATCCAGGGCATAACCAAGCCGGCCATCCGTCGTCTGGCGCGCCGTGGCGGTGTCAAGCGCATCTCTGGCCTCATCTACGAGGAAACTCGCGGCGTTCTCAAGGTGTTCCTCGAGAACGTGATCCGCGATGCCGTCACTTACACCGAGCACGCCAAAAGGAAGACCGTGACAGCCATGGACGTCGTGTACGCCCTCAAGCGTCAGGGCCGCACCCTGTACGGATTCGGAGGCTAAGAAGCCAGCGGCGTCGCCTGCAGCCAGCCAACGAGAACACAACAGCCCTCTTCAGGGCTACCCACTTGATGCTTCGGCAGTGTGATCCCAGCGGTTCGCCATACCCGTCCGTCCCTCTTTGCAATATCATTGCGTCATCGCTCAGGTGAGCAGCACCTCGTGTAGTAGTAGCTTGATCGCGCTGGGTACTTGTCACGTTCACCGCATTTCGTTCGCGTCGTCGTCTTTCTCCTGGGTCTGCATGCACGAATCAATCGCCGCATCTGCGAGTTCTTCCTCTCCTTCCTGCAAGCCAAGCTGCTAAAACGGGCCCGTCAAGCGAACGTCGCCTAGTTACCTTATCGCGCGAAGGAAGAAGCCGAGCGCAGCGTTCTACCCTGGTCACTGCATTCTTGGAGACACGACTATGCTCAGGAAGCACGAACTCGCTTTTTTCTTTGGAATGCCCACTACACGATCGCGTCACGTTGTGTCAAAATAAATAAAAACGCACTATGTTCTACCGTGGGGCACCCAGACGAAGAAGGGATGTGTACTTACAAATGAAAAAATTGATTGTGACAGGTTGGTCGTGTTTACCGCGCCCGCTGTGCACTCAGAAGTGCCCCATTCAATAACACATTGTGTACATTGTCACGCCTAATAATTTTTGTTTGTTTTTTTTTTCACACCTGGCGCTGCCGAGCTGCAAAATACAAAAAAAAAAGAAAGAAAAGTGGAAGGGGATGTTTAAACAGAATTTCTGCGCAAGTCAGAAGCAAGTACACAATAAGCGCTGCCCATGCAGCGTGCTGAGGGAAGCTGCACTTGATAGAAGTGGCACTCATGTACTGTACTGGTGCTGCGAACACTGCAGTTGTGAAAGCTTTACTTGGACGGACAGCTACGCAACAAGTGTTTCCATTTCGCCGGCAGAGGTGGTCACTCTAGGGAGGCTGGCTTCGCCGCCCACGCGAGAGGGGGGGGGGGGGGGGGACTAGCCCATGATGTAAACGCGAGAGGTTCGAGCGCGGGAAATTCGAAAGCAAGGCGCGCTCGCGTGAGCCTGCCGTCAGATGGCGACACCAACCCACGAGCATTGCATTTTCAAGTGCACCCTTGGTTTCCCACCCACCTCCGCACAGGACGAGGCGTGTCGAATGTGTAACCAAGGCGCACGACAGTGGTTCTGCTCAGGCAAGCCTACCTATAACAAAAATTGTTCTCCATGTGTGTACCTTCATTTTCTCGTGAAAATGTGAAAGAGGAGTGAATGGGGCTTTTTGAGGCGCGTGTTGATCTTCGTTTCTATTATGATTATTATTTTTCACCCTTTCATTGAGTCCATTTCCTGCTTTTTGTGCCACATATTTAGCACTTAGAGGTTGGGGGGGGGGGGGGGGGATTGCTGATGTGTAAGATGGAAAAGAAGAGGAAAGTGAGCCCCGAAACTGTCTGCATCAGGATGCGACACCTCAGCGGTAGCTCACAAGGGATGGGGGGTGAGGGGGGATTAAAAGGGTGGGAATAAAAGTGTAGAGAAAGAGACATGAGGGAAGCCAGAGTGAGACGACATATCGAGGGAATAGGAGTAAAAATGAAACAAAACATTCGAACGCAAACACCCCGTACATCCAACCGCCATTGAGCGCACCTAGTAGTTTGGCAAGTATGTATGAGTGATTCTTAAGAGGGAAAGGAAGATAAAATTGAGTCCCGTTACTGTCTGCGATTGAGCAAGTAGGCGCGCTCAGTGGCAGTTGGATGTACGGGGTGTTTGTGTTAGAATGTTTTGTTGCGTTTTACTCCTTGTCGTTGCGCGGACGTGTATGCATATACCAACACTGCCGGTGGTCTCTCGTCGTCTTCGCCCATCTACGTAATGGTCGCAAATAAGCGACAACGCAAGGAGCAAGTTTTTTTGGCGTGGCAGTGCGCATTTGCCCTCGGTGATGCGAGGCGCTCTAGTGCGATGCGCGCTGTTGGCGTGAATGGTGGCGTCTCGCACTCCGTCGCGCCGCTTCGGGAAGCGACGAGCTACAGCGTCGATTGATGTGTTGCCTGGAAGGCGAAAGAAATGCGCAGCAGGCTGTATTGTACAGCGGTAGTGGTTTCGTTTCGGTGTACCTCTTTGCAGCCGCGAACTGCACGGTTGCCCGAAAATGAGCGCCAGCCAGCATCCTGGCGTACGCTTCCGCGCTCGCACGCGGACGGGTTCTCACGCTTCGGCCAATGGGAGGGAGAGAGATGGGTCGTGCGGCGAAGCCGCTTTTGCCGATCTCCGGCAGGAGCGCAGTTTCGCTCCGTCAGTCGAGGTGATCGGACGCACGCAGCATGGCCCGAACTAAACAAACCGCGCGCAAGAGTACTGGAGGCAAGGCTCCGCGTAAGCAGCTTGCTACCAAGGCTGCTCGCAAGAGTGCCCCTGCCACAGGCGGGGTGAAGAAACCTCACCGTTACAGGCCTGGAACCGTGGCCCTGCGTGAAATTCGCCGATACCAGAAGTCGACCGAACTGCTGATCCGCAAGCTTCCCTTTCAGCGCCTGGTGCGGGAAATCGCTCAGGACTTCAAGACGGACCTCCGTTTCCAGAGTTCTGCCGTGATGGCCCTACAGGAAGCTAGCGAGGCCTACCTCGTTGGTCTTTTCGAAGACACCAACCTGTGCGCCATCCACGCTAAGCGCGTCACCATCATGCCAAAGGACATCCAGCTGGCTCGGCGCATTCGCGGTGAGCGCGCCTAAGTTGGGCTGCTCCCTGCGCTTCGGTCGACAGGCAAGCAACAACAAACGGTCCTTCTCAGGACCACCAACGTGTCTGCTTTGGCTACGAGACCACTCCAGGCCACGTACTCCGGCCGCACCCTCTTTTGCTGTCATGTTTTGTACGTACGTGGCTGCCGTTGTCTAGCGCGCGGAAGAACGGAACGTCGGCGCGTCGTTATTACGAAGAAATGGCTCAGCTTTGACAAATTCAAGGTAAAAGTGTGTATCATTATGAGTAGACAGAGAAAAGGTAGGCTAGCTTCAGTCGGTGTGTGTGCAGCAGCCGTGCTGCGACCCTGTGGTGTGTCAATTTCATTTATGTGTTTACCTTTTTGCCCGCCGCTTGTAAGGTGTTTTTGAGGGCTTCTGTTTGCGTAACGCCATGGTGACTTGGGCTGCTGGACCCCGGCGCAACTTTTGGGTGCACTCGTAGGAGGTGATGAAGTTTTACCGAGAGACGAAATAAACAATTGTATCGGGCCAGTTGGTAAGGATCCATCTCGCTAGGAAGCGCAGCCACTATTACACAGACCTCACAACACAAGCGCTTAACTTCAACTGAACTTTCATTGCAAACGTCAGAGTTTATAAAGGGGGTGAACAGAGAAAAAGAATAGTAAAAGGTAGACAACAAAAAGCACACGTGCCAGTCCCGCACATTACTGTCTGTTATTCTCTATCACCCCATCCAAAAAACAGTTCTTTCCGCGTGAGCGCGATAGAGAGTGCACTAACACACTCGAAATCATCGCGTGTCATTTCCTTTCATTTCTTTTGAAGCTGAACAAGTTTTTGTGCCATATTCTGGACAATTTTTTTTTTTTTTTTTGCAATAAACGTTTAGTTGAAGTTAAGCGCTTGTGTTGTGTGTTCTGTGTAATAGTGGCTGCGCTGCCTAGCAAGATAGACGAAATAAATTGTGTTAGAAGCACCAAATGGAATGCGCTAACGGCGGGTTCTCTCTCTCTCTCTCTCTTTTTTTTTTTTACCTTACGTTTGTTTTTCTATTCAAAGGTATTAAATTTACTCTGTCCCTGTGCTGACCCGTTCAGGTGTCATCGTAAGGATAGACGGTTACGTGTGGAGCTTTTTTTTTTTTTTTTTTAATGAGAAATGACAACGCTTACATGCTCTTTTCTGTCTTTTTCGGTGCCGAGCTGCGTGATTTGGTTGTCTCTTTGCAGCATTTGGCGTCGCGCACTTGTGGCTAACTGATGTCGCGAGGAAATATATATAAAGTATAGAAAAACAAACACGCTTGAGGGTACGAACAGAGCCATCGTGACTGCGAAGCGAAACACGGCCGCGTCACCTGTTTGGGTGGTCCTTAGAAGGACCGTTTGGGGAATGCGGCGAGCGCGCGGAAGGGGTGCTCGCTTACGCCTTCTTCTCCGTCTTCTTTGGAAGAAGCACGGCTTGAATGTTGGGCAACACACCGCCCTGCGCGATGGTGACGCCGGAAAGCAGTTTGTTCAGCTCCTCGTCGTTGCGGATGGCGAGCTGCAAGTGACGGGGGATGATCCGGGTCTTCTTGTTGTCACGAGCGGCGTTGCCCGCCAGCTCGAGCACCTCGGCGGCCAGGTACTCGAGTACGGCAGCCAGGTAGACCGGAGCGCCAGCTCCGACGCGCTCGGCGTAGTTTCCCTTGCGTAGGAGGCGGTGAATACGGCCCACGGGGAACTGAAGCCCCGCGCGGCTAGAACGGGTCTTGCTCTTGCCTTTCGCCTTGCCGCCCTTGCCACGTCCGGACATGGTGTTGCTTTTCGCTTGGTACGACACCGGTTGCCGAAAACAAGAAAGCTGCTGCCTTCTGAGATGAGAGCCGTGCTCGAATGGTTTCCGTTGCCACCATCGCGCGCCGCCGCTCGCGGGGAACGGATGAGAGTGTGAGAGAGAGAAGCCGTGCGAACCAATGGGGCGCGCGCGTTGTGCTGATCTCGTCAACACCCCTCGCTCATATTTAAGCGCGGCGAGACGGGGGGACACGCGCATTCGACTCTGGTCTCGCGTGCGTGTTGTGTGAAATCATGCCTCCCCAACCGTCTGGCAAAGCCGTCAAGAAGGCCGGCAAGGCGCAGAAGAATGTGCGCGCCACGGACAAGAAGAAGAAGAAGCGCCGCAGGAAGGAGAGCTTCTCCATCTACATCTATAAGGTGCTGAAGCAGGTGCACCCCGACACTGGTGTCTCCAGCAAGGCCATGTCCATCATGAACAGCTTCGTGAACGACATCTTCGAGCGTATCGCCGCCGAGTCGTCACGCCTTGCTCACTACAACAAGCGCTCGACCATCACGAGCCGGGAGATCCAGACCGCGGTGCGCCTGCTGCTGCCCGGAGAGCTGGCCAAGCACGCGGTGTCCGAGGGTACAAAAGCCGTCACCAAGTACACCAGCTCCAAGTAGGCGTGCGTCGTGGGCCACAGCGAGCAACGACAAATCAACGGCTCTTCTCAGAGCCACCCAAATTGTCTGCGTCGGCATAGGGGTTGTGCTGAGAGATTCGGCTCCGAATCCATCCTCTTCTCTCTGTTGAACACCGCTAGCAGGAGCGTTGGTGTGCCGCGCTCGACGTGTGTGCTCGGGGAGGTTGAACAGGTAAATTAGAGAAGACCGAGTGCGCGGAGAAAAGTGCCACAAGTACGGTAATGGAGGGAAAACAAAACCAGGAGCGTGGTAATTAAAAAAAAAAAAAAAACAGGGGGAAGGTGGCCGCTTCTCTCAAAAAAAGGTAACATGAACTCGAGTGTGTTCAGCTCTTGGGAAATGATAGAATAGGAAACTCGCGTCAGCGCTTGCCCGAGCAACTCCGACATGTCGGGCCAAATATGAAGGGGTATACACGGTATGCAGTGCATGCGGAGAGAAGGAAACTGCCGAACACTTGATAATGCTATGTAAAGGGCTTCACCTTATAGTTTAGAATGATGGCGCAGAGTTTTTCAAAAGCACCGGGGTTTAGAGACGGGGGAGGGCAAAATAGACTTTAGGCGGGTAGAATTAACTAGAAGGTGGTTATCTTATTGGTGGCTAAAGTCAAGGCAAGAGTGAAAACTAAACCATTCACTGCAAAGCACCGCGGTCCTATACTTCACTATTTAAAGAGAGAAAAAAAACAAGATAAATGTAGCTGTTTGTTAGGTCAGCATTATGGCTAGGTGGTGATAGCTGCCGCCCGATGTGAAGGGTACAGCCACATTCATCAGACAGCGCAGAGTTCCTTCTCTGCCACGCCATTCATTTGTTTACGAAATTGGGGCATTTATTTCTTGAGAGCGCAGGGCAGGCCCGTTTCGAGACTGTAGGAGGAGTGAATGTAGCTTAAAGTGCGTGGCGCGGTGAAAAATGTGCGGAAGCATTGATGCAAGAAAAGATAGGGGAGAAATATATAGACGCATGTGACAATAGCTGTAGAAGCAGAAAAGCGTGGCGGCGGACTGCATGCTAATTATTGTCCGAAAGCAAAGTATCGACAGCCCGAGTGAAGGAAAAAACAAAACTGTGCGTACGCATGACAGGGGTACCACGCAGGTGATTTATATAGTGCACAAAGAAGTACGAAATCCAGTAAAGAAAGGCGGTCGACACGAGGTATGGGCATTTCCCGTTTTCGCACCGAGTGCTCCGTTTGCGCGTCGCCGAAAGAAACATAGCCAGGCCGGCCAGCAAACGACACTGCTCGGCTTGACGTTTACATAATCACACGGTGTAGCGGAACACTGTGTTCTCTTCGAAAGAACAAATGCGCCTGTGCTAGGCACAAATGAGTGGTACGTTCCATTCGGAATGTGGTGGGAAACTTACCTTAAATGAATGAGCGGACGCACCGTTTATTTCCGCTTTGTTTTAGATTACTGACTATGTTCGGCGGGTCGACAGTGCATTTGTATGAAGCTTTCAAGCGCGATCATTTTGTAATTTCGCATCGTGCGTCCCTGCCACAAGTTCGGGGAAGGAATACTTTCAATATGGGAACCCTCATGATTGTGAAAGATGAAACTGCGACTACTTAAACACACTTGCACCACAGAAATGGCACGCGCAGTTTGGTATTGGGGCACGTGAGAAGGGAATACAATAGATGGGCATTGGCGCGCATCTTTTTTTCTTATTGATATGATATGTAAGGAGATGTCGGCGCACCATTATGGCGCCGGCTACTCCTTGGCCGTTGAGTTAAACTTGAACACGTATCTTGAAGCAAAACGTACAAAGCAGTGCATGGAAAGTAGAAAACTCGGGCAGAGATATGCAAAGACACACTTACACTTATACGCACATATCAGAACACAATGGTAAGTAAATGTTCGAAAGTCAATGAATGAAGTCTCTGATATAATGTCCCTCGATAATATTCGGTCCACCAGCACAAAACAGTAGAGCACACGTCTGGTCCGTATAAAGATGCATTCGCTCGTGTGTACATAATTGTCGACACGTCATTCATTTCACAACACACACATGATGAGAGTCACGTGATACTGTACATAATAAGTACATTTGTTACAAATGAAAGTTCGTTATTTCTTAATACTTATCAGCAATCCCGCTGTCTTGTAAAGAACGTGTTGATGCTTTTAAAGCGTGCGACTGTAAAACTCGAGTAGGCCACGGACCCAGAAGTTTCTTCATGTTAAACGGTCTGCGGTCTAATGCCAACTGTTCGGACTTAAGACGGCGTCTCGTGATGTGGACAGTCTACGAGAAGGTGACATACGTCTTCATCTATCAATCCGCATTCGCATTCGGGACTTTCAGCTCTGCCGTGTCTGTGCAAAGAAAAAAAAAAAACAAATGTTTTTGTGTATGCCGTGCCTAGCCTCAATCGGTCAATTAGAGTTTCCGATATTCTATCTAATGCCAGCGTAATTTTTAATTCAATAAATGGATCGATGTGGTATAAATCGCACCTCTTTGTACTTTGGTCAAACCAAGCAGTTTTGCTCATTCTGAAAGTTGTATTCTTTATAATACTACGCAATTCACTTTTTTCGAAATATTGGTTGCCACGATGTGTAGACCTACTTTGTGTGCTCTGGACGGCTCTGGAAGGCCAACTGCAAATCTTCTTTGCACAGCTGATGCCGTCCGGATAGTCGTTGATAGATTACTTAACAGGTTGTCAGCCTCCGAAGGTATTATGTAAGCGAAAGTACGCATGCGTAAAACATGCAGCGAACGAACACTCTTCCAACGCTGTAAAGAAGAAAGAATGCATAAAGGGTGGTGCATTTTACGCTCCAATCTCGTCCTATGTAAGGCGCTTTAGAGTTAGGGCTGTTTTGCCTGTAATTGCGTGACCCTTGCAGGGTTCCTCACAGTGCAACCGTGCACTTGAAACGGGCAGGTGTTGAACCACCCCGCAAGGAGATGGGGAAACTTCGCTGCGACCGGACCGCTTGACAGTCCGTGTTTACGGGAGGAGAGGCGCGCCCGAGAGGAGGTGCGCTCTCACTCTCTGCCGTCCCCGTGAATGCTGAAATGAGCGCGGTCGCGTTGCGTGGCTTCGGTGAAACTGCCGTATCGCGATATGTAGTGGAGCTGCCACAGTAAAATTTGAGACACGCGTAGCCAGCCAAAGGTGCTGTTACTTTGCCGAATTTCACGTGCCGGCGTCCACAACAACGCGAGCACGCTTTGTTTAGAAATTTCCGGCCATGAGGCCGTGCCCGGACCGCGTGTGTTAGTCCCTTGGTTTGGCGACAAGGATGGCGTCAAAGTGACGCCGTGAAACGGGTTTCGTGCGTGCAAATGAGGCATTGATGTGATTAGAGAGAAAGCGAGAACATAGAAAAGAAAAAAAAAAAGAGGGGGGGGGCACACGCCGGGGACGAGTAGTCGCAAAGTGTTAAGTGTGCAGTTTATTTACGTGCGGCACACAGGTGAGCTGTTGCAGCTGTGAGTTTTGACAAATATTGCGTGTGTCATGTTCAGTGGACACGATGAAACGTTTTTTAGCGAACGCGTTGTATCCGCTGGGCTTGTACGTACGCGTACATGAATTGTCGCTTACTCGGTTTGATGTCTCCTTGCCGCTGGGGCAGCTGATACGACTGATACGCCATTTTGCAGCAGTGAAGGGTGCGTGAATGAATGGGCAAGAAACTTAGCAACAGTAACGAGAAAAGAATTAAAAACAAACAAACAAACGAAAGCATGTTTGCCGTGTATATTCAATCTTGTAGTGCAGAAAAATAGTCAGTGCAGCAACCTGCGCGGCCAACGCGCTCCTCGCGAAGAAAAGAGGGAGAGAGAGACGAGCTGGCCGCCGACCAACCGGCGTGCGCCGTTCGCCTTCCTCCTCAGTCTCGCGGGCCGGCGCCGACACCGCGACTCGATCGTGTCGAGCATTCGCTTTCCGGGCGCGTTTCGAAGCAGAAGCAGAAACTTCGGAAGCCGTCATGTCTGGCCGTGGCAAAGGTGGCAAAGGGCTGGGGAAGGGTGGCGCCAAGCGTCATCGAAAGGTGTTGCGTGACAACATCCAGGGCATAACCAAGCCGGCCATCCGTCGTCTGGCGCGCCGTGGCGGTGTCAAGCGCATCTCTGGCCTCATCTACGAGGAAACTCGCGGCGTTCTCAAGGTGTTCCTCGAGAACGTGATCCGCGATGCCGTCACTTACACCGAGCACGCCAAAAGGAAGACCGTGACAGCCATGGACGTCGTGTACGCCCTCAAGCGTCAGGGCCGCACCCTGTACGGATTCGGAGGCTAAGAAGCCAGCGGCGTCGCCTGCAGCCAGCCAACGAGAACACAACAGCCCTCTTCAGGGCTACCCACTTGATGCTTCGGCAGTGTGATCCCAGCGGTTCGCCATACCCGTCCGTCCCTCTTTGCAATATCATTGCGTCATCGCTCAGGTGAGCAGCACCTCGTGTAGTAGTAGCTTGATCGCGCTGGGTACTTGTCACGTTCACCGCATTTCGTTCGCGTCGTCGTCTTTCTCCTGGGTCTGCATGCACGAATCAATCGCCGCATCTGCGAGTTCTTCCTCTCCTTCCTGCAAGCCAAGCTGCTAAAACGGGCCCGTCAAGCGAACGTCGCCTAGTTACCTTATCGCGCGAAGGAAGAAGCCGAGCGCAGCGTTCTACCCTGGTCACTGCATTCTTGGAGACACGACTATGCTCAGGAAGCACGAACTCGCTTTTTTCTTTGGAATGCCCACTACACGATCGCGTCACGTTGTGTCAAAATAAATAAAAACGCACTATGTTCTACCGTGGGGCACCCAGACGAAGAAGGGATGTGTACTTACAAATGAAAAAATTGATTGTGACAGGTTGGTCGTGTTTACCGCGCCCGCTGTGCACTCAGAAGTGCCCCATTCAATAACACATTGTGTACATTGTCACGCCTAATAATTTTTGTTTGTTTTTTTTTTTTCACACCTGGCGCTGCCGAGCTGCAAAATACAAAAAAAAAAAGAAAGAAAAGTGGAAGGGGATGTTTAAACAGAATTTCTGCGCAAGTCAGAAGCAAGTACACAATAAGCGCTGCCCATGCAGCGTGCTGAGGGAAGCTGCACTTGATAGAAGTGGCACTCATGTACTGTACTGGTGCTGCGAACACTGCAGTTGTGAAAGCTTTACTTGGACGGACAGCTACGCAACAAGTGTTTCCATTTCGCGGGCAGAGGTGGTCACTCTAGGGAGGCTGGCTTCGCCGCCCACGCGAGAGGGGGGGGGGGGGGGGGGACTAGCCCATGATGTAAACGCGAGAGGTTCGAGCGCGGGAAATTCGAAAGCAAGGCGCGCTCGCGTGAGCCTGCCGTCAGATGGCGACACCAACCCACGAGCATTGCATTTTCAAGTGCACCCTTGGTTTCCCACCCACCTCCGCACAGGACGAGGCGTGTCGAATGTGTAACCAAGGCGCACGACAGTGGTTCTGCTCAGGCAAGCCTACCTATAACAAAAATTGTTCTCCATGTGTGTACCTTCATTTTCTCGTGAAAATGTGAAAGAGGAGTGAATGGGGCTTTTTGAGGCGCGTGTTGATCTTCGTTTCTATTATGATTATTATTTTTCACCCTTTCATTGAGTCCATTTCCTGCTTTTTGTGCCACATATTTAGCACTTAGAGGTTGGGGGGGGGGGGGGGGGGGATTGCTGATGTGTAAGATGGAAAAGAAGAGGAAAGTGAGCCCCGAAACTGTCTGCATCAGGATGCGACACCTCAGCGGTAGCTCACAAGGGATGGGGGGTGAGGGGGGATTAAAAGGGTGGGAATAAAAGTGTAGAGAAAGAGACATGAGGGAAGCCAGAGTGAGACGACATATCGAGGGAATAGGAGTAAAAATGAAACAAAACATTCGAACGCAAACACCCCGTACATCCAACCGCCATTGAGCGCACCTAGTAGTTTGGCAAGTATGTATGAGTGATTCTTAAGAGGGAAAGGAAGATAAAATTGAGTCCCGTTACTGTCTGCGATTGAGCAAGTAGGCGCGCTCAGTGGCAGTTGGATGTACGGGGTGTTTGTGTTAGAATGTTTTGTTGCGTTTTACTCCTTGTCGTTGCGCGGACGTGTATGCATATACCAACACTGCCGGTGGTCTCTCGTCGTCTTCGCCCATCTACGTAATGGTCGCAAATAAGCGACAACGCAAGGAGCAAGTTTTTTTGGCGTGGCAGTGCGCATTTGCCCTCGGTGATGCGAGGCGCTCTAGTGCGATGCGCGCTGTTGGCGTGAATGGTGGCGTCTCGCACTCCGTCGCGCCGCTTCGGGAAGCGACGAGCTACAGCGTCGATTGATGTGTTGCCTGGAAGGCGAAAGAAATGCGCAGCAGGCTGTATTGTACAGCGGTAGTGGTTTCGTTTCGGTGTACCTCTTTGCAGCCGCGAACTGCACGGTTGCCCGAAAATGAGCGCCAGCCAGCATCCTGGCGTACGCTTCCGCGCTCGCACGCGGACGGGTTCTCACGCTTCGGCCAATGGGAGGGAGAGAGATGGGTCGTGCGGCGAAGCCGCTTTTGCCGATCTCCGGCAGGAGCGCAGTTTCGCTCCGTCAGTCGAGGTGATCGGACGCACGCAGCATGGCCCGAACTAAACAAACCGCGCGCAAGAGTACTGGAGGCAAGGCTCCGCGTAAGCAGCTTGCTACCAAGGCTGCTCGCAAGAGTGCCCCTGCCACAGGCGGGGTGAAGAAACCTCACCGTTACAGGCCTGGAACCGTGGCCCTGCGTGAAATTCGCCGATACCAGAAGTCGACCGAACTGCTGATCCGCAAGCTTCCCTTTCAGCGCCTGGTGCGGGAAATCGCTCAGGACTTCAAGACGGACCTCCGTTTCCAGAGTTCTGCCGTGATGGCCCTACAGGAAGCTAGCGAGGCCTACCTCGTTGGTCTTTTCGAAGACACCAACCTGTGCGCCATCCACGCTAAGCGCGTCACCATCATGCCAAAGGACATCCAGCTGGCTCGGCGCATTCGCGGTGAGCGCGCCTAAGTTGGGCTGCTCCCTGCGCTTCGGTCGACAGGCAAGCAACAACAAACGGTCCTTCTCAGGACCACCAACGTGTCTGCTTTGGCTACGAGACCACTCCAGGCCACGTACTCCGGCCGCACCCTCTTTTGCTGTCATGTTTTGTACGTACGTGGCTGCCGTTGTCTAGCGCGCGGAAGAACGGAACGTCGGCGCGTCGTTATTACGAAGAAATGGCTCAGCTTTGACAAATTCAAGGTAAAAGTGTGTATCATTATGAGTAGACAGAGAAAAGGTAGGCTAGCTTCAGTCGGTGTGTGTGCAGCAGCCGTGCTGCGACCCTGTGGTGTGTCAATTTCATTTATGTGTTTACCTTTTTGCCCGCCGCTTGTAAGGTGTTTTTGAGGGCTTCTGTTTGCGTAACGCCATGGTGACTTGGGCTGCTGGACCCCGGCGCAACTTTTGGGTGCACTCGTAGGAGGTGATGAAGTTTTACCGAGAGACGAAATAAACAATTGTATCGGGCCAGTTGGTAAGGATCCATCTCGCTAGGAAGCGCAGCCACTATTACACAGACCTCACAACACAAGCGCTTAACTTCAACTGAACTTTCATTGCAAACGTCAGAGTTTATAAAGGGGGTGAACAGAGAAAAAGAATAGTAAAAGGTAGACAACAAAAAGCACACGTGCCAGTCCCGCACATTACTGTCTGTTATTCTCTATCACCCCATCCAAAAAACAGTTCTTTCCGCGTGAGCGCGATAGAGAGTGCACTAACACACTCGAAATCATCGCGTGTCATTTCCTTTCATTTCTTTTGAAGCTGAACAAGTTTTTGTGCCATATTCTGGACAATTTTTTTTTTTTTTTTTTGCAATAAACGTTTAGTTGAAGTTAAGCGCTTGTGTTGTGTGTTCTGTGTAATAGTGGCTGCGCTGCCTAGCAAGATAGACGAAATAAATTGTGTTAGAAGCACCAAATGGAATGCGCTAACGGCGGGTTCTCTCTCTCTCTCTCTCTTTTTTTTTTTTACCTTACGTTTGTTTTTCTATTCAAAGGTATTAAATTTACTCTGTCCCTGTGCTGACCCGTTCAGGTGTCATCGTAAGGATAGACGGTTACGTGTGGAGCTTTTTTTTTTTTTTTTTTAATGAGAAATGACAACGCTTACATGCTCTTTTCTGTCTTTTTCGGTGCCGAGCTGCGTGATTTGGTTGTCTCTTTGCAGCATTTGGCGTCGCGCACTTGTGGCTAACTGATGTCGCGAGGAAATATATATAAAGTATAGAAAAACAAACACGCTTGAGGGTACGAACAGAGCCATCGTGACTGCGAAGCGAAACACGGCCGCGTCACCTGTTTGGGTGGTCCTTAGAAGGACCGTTTGGGGAATGCGGCGAGCGCGCGGAAGGGGTGCTCGCTTACGCCTTCTTCTCCGTCTTCTTTGGAAGAAGCACGGCTTGAATGTTGGGCAACACACCGCCCTGCGCGATGGTGACGCCGGAAAGCAGTTTGTTCAGCTCCTCGTCGTTGCGGATGGCGAGCTGCAAGTGACGGGGGATGATCCGGGTCTTCTTGTTGTCACGAGCGGCGTTGCCCGCCAGCTCGAGCACCTCGGCGGCCAGGTACTCGAGTACGGCAGCCAGGTAGACCGGAGCGCCAGCTCCGACGCGCTCGGCGTAGTTTCCCTTGCGTAGGAGGCGGTGAATACGGCCCACGGGGAACTGAAGCCCCGCGCGGCTAGAACGGGTCTTGCTCTTGCCTTTCGCCTTGCCGCCCTTGCCACGTCCGGACATGGTGTTGCTTTTCGCTTGGTACGACGCCGGTTGCCGAAAACAAGAAAGCTGCTGCCTTCTGAGATGAGAGCCGTGCTCGAATGGTGGTGGTGGTAGTGATTAGAATGAAGAGGAAAAAGGCACCTAATTTCTGTCTGCCTTCAGGCGACACGGCGCAGTGCCTTATAGGGGTGGGGGGAAGGAGGGATAAAAAGAATAGAAGGAAAGTAGAAGCAGAAGAAGACAGCCAACGAGAGGAAAAAGAAGGAGATAGGAAAGTGGGGATCCGGTCGAAGCAGTCCAAGGGCGGGGTGCCACAATGCGAGAGCTACACGGCGTCAGGAGACCGCGGAGGGCGAACCAGTCGGCGGGAGCTACGCTGAAGTCGGAGATCGCGAGGGCACAACCGTCCAGCTTGAAATCCTGCGAGCGAATCCGCTCGAATGGTTTCCGTTGCCACCATCGCGCGCCGCCGCTCGCGGGGAACGGATGAGAGTGTGAGAGAGAGAAGCCGTGCGAACCAATGGGGCGCGCGCGTTGTGCTGATCTCGTCAACACCCCTCGCTCATATTTAAGCGCGGCGAGACGGGGGGACACGCGCATTCGACTCTGGTCTCGCGTGCGTGTTGTGTGAAATCATGCCTCCCCAACCGTCTGGCAAAGCCGTCAAGAAGGCCGGCAAGGCGCAGAAGAATGTGCGCGCCACGGACAAGAAGAAGAAGAAGCGCCGCAGGAAGGAGAGCTTCTCCATCTACATCTATAAGGTGCTGAAGCAGGTGCACCCCGACACTGGTGTCTCCAGCAAGGCCATGTCCATCATGAACAGCTTCGTGAACGACATCTTCGAGCGTATCGCCGCCGAGTCGTCACGCCTTGCTCACTACAACAAGCGCTCGACCATCACGAGCCGGGAGATCCAGACCGCGGTGCGCCTGCTGCTGCCCGGAGAGCTGGCCAAGCACGCGGTGTCCGAGGGTACAAAAGCCGTCACCAAGTACACCAGCTCCAAGTAGGCGTGCGTCGTGGGCCACAGCGAGCAACGACAAATCAACGGCTCTTCTCAGAGCCACCCAAATTGTCTGCGTCGGCATAGGGGTTGTGCTGAGAGATTCGGCTCCGAATCCATCCTCTTCTCTCTGTTGAACACCGCTAGCAGGAGCGTTGGTGTGCCGCGCTCGACGTGTGTGCTCGGGGAGGTTGAACAGGTAAATTAGAGAAGACCGAGTGCGCGGAGAAAAGTGCCACAAGTACGGTAATGGAGGGAAAACAAAACCAGGAGCGTGGTAATTAAAAAAAAAAAAAAAAACAGGGGGAAGGTGGCCGCTTCTCTCAAAAAAAGGTAACATGAACTCGAGTGTGTTCAGCTCTTGGGAAATGATAGAATAGGAAACTCGCGTCAGCGCTTGCCCGAGCAACTCCGACATGTCGGGCCAAATATGAAGGGGTATACACGGTATGCAGTGCATGCGGAGAGAAGGAAACTGCCGAACACTTGATAATGCTATGTAAAGGGCTTCACCTTATAGTTTAGAATGATGGCGCAGAGTTTTTCAAAAGCACCGGGGTTTAGAGACGGGGGAGGGCAAAATAGACTTTAGGCGGGTAGAATTAACTAGAAGGTGGTTATCTTATTGGTGGCTAAAGTCAAGGCAAGAGTGAAAACTAAACCATTCACTGCAAAGCACCGCGGTCCTATACTTCACTATTTAAAGAGAGAAAAAAAACAAGATAAATGTAGCTGTTTGTTAGGTCAGCATTATGGCTAGGTGGTGATAGCTGCCGCCCGATGTGAAGGGTACAGCCACATTCATCAGACAGCGCAGAGTTCCTTCTCTGCCACGCCATTCATTTGTTTACGAAATTGGGGCATTTATTTCTTGAGAGCGCAGGGCAGGCCCGTTTCGAGACTGTAGGAGGAGTGAATGTAGCTTAAAGTGCGTGGCGCGGTGAAAAATGTGCGGAAGCATTGATGCAAGAAAAGATAGGGGAGAAATATATAGACGCATGTGACAATAGCTGTAGAAGCAGAAAAGCGTGGCGGCGGACTGCATGCTAATTATTGTCCGAAAGCAAAGTATCGACAGCCCGAGTGAAGGAAAAAACAAAACTGTGCGTACGCATGACAGGGGTACCACGCAGGTGATTTATATAGTGCACAAAGAAGTACGAAATCCAGTAAAGAAAGGCGGTCGACACGAGGTATGGGCATTTCCCGTTTTCGCACCGAGTGCTCCGTTTGCGCGTCGCCGAAAGAAACATAGCCAGGCCGGCCAGCAAACGACACTGCTCGGCTTGACGTTTACATAATCACACGGTGTAGCGGAACACTGTGTTCTCTTCGAAAGAACAAATGCGCCTGTGCTAGGCACAAATGAGTGGTACGTTCCCATTCGGAATGTGGTGGGAAACTTACCTTAAATGAATGAGCGGACGCACCGTTTATTTCCGCTTTGTTTTAGATTACTGACTATGTTCGGCGGGTCGACAGTGCATTTGTATGAAGCTTTCAAGCGCGATCATTTTGTAATTTCGCATCGTGCGTCCCTGCCACAAGTTCGGGGAAGGAATACTTTCAATATGGGAACCCTCATGATTGTGAAAGATGAAACTGCGACTACTTAAACACACTTGCACCACAGAAATGGCACGCGCAGTTTGGTATTGGGGCACGTGAGAAGGGAATACAATAGATGGGCATTGGCGCGCATCTTTTTTTCTTATTGATATGATATGTAAGGAGATGTCGGCGCACCATTATGGCGCCGGCTACTCCTTGGCCGTTGAGTTAAACTTGAACACGTATCTTGAAGCAAAACGTACAAAGCAGTGCATGGAAAGTAGAAAACTCGGGCAGAGATATGCAAAGACACACTTACACTTATACGCACATATCAGAACACAATGGTAAGTAAATGTTCGAAAGTCAATGAATGAAGTCTCTGATATAATGTCCCTCGATAATATTCGGTCCACCAGCACAAAACAGTAGAGCACACGTCTGGTCCGTATAAAGATGCATTCGCTCGTGTGTACATAATTGTCGACACGTCATTCATTTCACAACACACACATGATGAGAGTCACGTGATACTGTACATAATAAGTACATTTGTTACAAATGAAAGTTCGTTATTTCTTAATACTTATCAGCAATCCCGCTGTCTTGTAAAGAACGTGTTGATGCTTTTAAAGCGTGCGACTGTAAAACTCGAGTAGGCCACGGACCCAGAAGTTTCTTCATGTTAAACGGTCTGCGGTCTAATGCCAACTGTTCGGACTTAAGACGGCGTCTCGTGATGTGGACAGTCTACGAGAAGGTGACATACGTCTTCATCTATCAATCCGCATTCGCATTCGGGACTTTCAGCTCTGCCGTGTCTGTGCAAAGAAAAAAAAAAAAACAAATGTTTTTGTGTATGCCGTGCCTAGCCTCAATCGGTCAATTAGAGTTTCCGATATTCTATCTAATGCCAGCGTAATTTTTAATTCAATAAATGGATCGATGTGGTATAAATCGCACCTCTTTGTACTTTGGTCAAACCAAGCAGTTTTGCTCATTCTGAAAGTTGTATTCTTTATAATACTACGC
The DNA here is from genome assembly GCF_043290135.1 of Rhipicephalus microplus. NCBI lineage: Eukaryota > Metazoa > Arthropoda > Arachnida > Ixodida > Ixodidae > Rhipicephalus > Rhipicephalus microplus. The sequence goes on from NW_027464919.1 coordinate 72,528, forward strand.
AATTCACTTTTTTCGAAATATTGGTTGCCACGATGTGTAGACCTACTTTGTGTGCTCTGGACGGCTCTGGAAGGCCAACTGCAAATCTTCTTTGCACAGCTGATGCCGTCCGGATAGTCGTTGATAGATTACTTAACAGGTTGTCAGCCTCCGAAGGTATTATGTAAGCGAAAGTACGCATGCGTAAAACATGCAGCGAACGAACACTCTTCCAACGCTGTAAAGAAGAAAGAATGCATAAAGGGTGGTGCATTTTACGCTCCAATCTCGTCCTATGTAAGGCGCTTTAGAGTTAGGGCTGTTTTGCCTGTAATTGCGTGACCCTTGCAGGGTTCCTCACAGTGCAACCGTGCACTTGAAACGGGCAGGTGTTGAACCACCCCGCAAGGAGATGGGGAAACTTCGCTGCGACCGGACCGCTTGACAGTCCGTGTTTACGGGAGGAGAGGCGCGCCCGAGAGGAGGTGCGCTCTCACTCTCTGCCGTCCCCGTGAATGCTGAAATGAGCGCGGTCGCGTTGCGTGGCTTCGGTGAAACTGCCGTATCGCGATATGTAGTGGAGCTGCCACAGTAAAATTTGAGACACGCGTAGCCAGCCAAAGGTGCTGTTACTTTGCCGAATTTCACGTGCCGGCGTCCACAACAACGCGAGCACGCTTTGTTTAGAAATTTCCGGCCATGAGGCCGTGCCCGGACCGCGTGTGTTAGTCCCTTGGTTTGGCGACAAGGATGGCGTCAAAGTGACGCCGTGAAACGGGTTTCGTGCGTGCAAATGAGGCATTGATGTGATTAGAGAGAAAGCGAGAACATAGAAAAGAAAAAAAAAAAGAGGGGGGGGGGCACACGCCGGGGACGAGTAGTCGCAAAGTGTTAAGTGTGCAGTTTATTTACGTGCGGCACACAGGTGAGCTGTTGCAGCTGTGAGTTTTGACAAATATTGCGTGTGTCATGTTCAGTGGACACGATGAAACGTTTTTTAGCGAACGCGTTGTATCCGCTGGGCTTGTACGTACGCGTACATGAATTGTCGCTTACTCGGTTTGATGTCTCCTTGCCGCTGGGGCAGCTGATACGACTGATACGCCATTTTGCAGCAGTGAAGGGTGCGTGAATGAATGGGCAAGAAACTTAGCAACAGTAACGAGAAAAGAATTAAAAACAAACAAACAAACGAAAGCATGTTTGCCGTGTATATTCAATCTTGTAGTGCAGAAAAATAGTCAGTGCAGCAACCTGCGCGGCCAACGCGCTCCTCGCGAAGAAAAGAGGGAGAGAGAGACGAGCTGGCCGCCGACCAACCGGCGTGCGCCGTTCGCCTTCCTCCTCAGTCTCGCGGGCCGGCGCCGACACCGCGACTCGATCGTGTCGAGCATTCGCTTTCCGGGCGCGTTTCGAAGCAGAAGCAGAAACTTCGGAAGCCGTCATGTCTGGCCGTGGCAAAGGTGGCAAAGGGCTGGGGAAGGGTGGCGCCAAGCGTCATCGAAAGGTGTTGCGTGACAACATCCAGGGCATAACCAAGCCGGCCATCCGTCGTCTGGCGCGCCGTGGCGGTGTCAAGCGCATCTCTGGCCTCATCTACGAGGAAACTCGCGGCGTTCTCAAGGTGTTCCTCGAGAACGTGATCCGCGATGCCGTCACTTACACCGAGCACGCCAAAAGGAAGACCGTGACAGCCATGGACGTCGTGTACGCCCTCAAGCGTCAGGGCCGCACCCTGTACGGATTCGGAGGCTAAGAAGCCAGCGGCGTCGCCTGCAGCCAGCCAACGAGAACACAACAGCCCTCTTCAGGGCTACCCACTTGATGCTTCGGCAGTGTGATCCCAGCGGTTCGCCATACCCGTCCGTCCCTCTTTGCAATATCATTGCGTCATCGCTCAGGTGAGCAGCACCTCGTGTAGTAGTAGCTTGATCGCGCTGGGTACTTGTCACGTTCACCGCATTTCGTTCGCGTCGTCGTCTTTCTCCTGGGTCTGCATGCACGAATCAATCGCCGCATCTGCGAGTTCTTCCTCTCCTTCCTGCAAGCCAAGCTGCTAAAACGGGCCCGTCAAGCGAACGTCGCCTAGTTACCTTATCGCGCGAAGGAAGAAGCCGAGGCAGCGTTCTACCCTGGTCACTGCATTCTTGGAGACACGACTATGCTCAGGAAGCACGAACTCGCTTTTTTCTTTGGAATGCCCACTACACGATCGCGTCACGTTGTGTCAAAATAAATAAAAACGCACTATGTTCTACCGTGGGGCACCCAGACGAAGAAGGGATGTGTACTTACAAATGAAAAAATTGATTGTGACAGGTTGGTCGTGTTTACCGCGCCCGCTGTGCACTCAGAAGTGCCCCATTCAATAACACATTGTGTACATTGTCACGCCTAATAATTTTTGTTTGTTTTTTTTTTTTCACACCTGGCGCTGCCGAGCTGCAAAATACAAAAAAAAAAGAAAGAAAAGTGGAAGGGGATGTTTAAACAGAATTTCTGCGCAAGTCAGAAGCAAGTACACAATAAGCGCTGCCCATGCAGCGTGCTGAGGGAAGCTGCACTTGATAGAAGTGGCACTCATGTACTGTACTGGTGCTGCGAACACTGCAGTTGTGAAAGCTTTACTTGGACGGACAGCTACGCAACAAGTGTTTCCATTTCGCCGGCAGAGGTGGTCACTCTAGGGAGGCTGGCTTCGCCGCCCACGCGAGAGGGGGGGGGGGGGGGGGACTAGCCCATGATGTAAACGCGAGAGGTTCGAGCGCGGGAAATTCGAAAGCAAGGCGCGCTCGCGTGAGCCTGCCGTCAGATGGCGACACCAACCCACGAGCATTGCATTTTCAAGTGCACCCTTGGTTTCCCACCCACCTCCGCACAGGACGAGGCGTGTCGAATGTGTAACCAAGGCGCACGACAGTGGTTCTGCTCAGGCAAGCCTACCTATAACAAAAATTGTTCTCCATGTGTGTACCTTCATTTTCTCGTGAAAATGTGAAAGAGGAGTGAATGGGGCTTTTTGAGGCGCGTGTTGATCTTCGTTTCTATTATGATTATTATTTTTCACCCTTTCATTGAGTCCATTTCCTGCTTTTTGTGCCACATATTTAGCACTTAGAGGTTGGGGGGGGGGGGGGGGGATTGCTGATGTGTAAGATGGAAAAGAAGAGGAAAGTGAGCCCCGAAACTGTCTGCATCAGGATGCGACACCTCAGCGGTAGCTCACAAGGGATGGGGGGTGAGGGGGGATTAAAAGGGTGGGAATAAAAGTGTAGAGAAAGAGACATGAGGGAAGCCAGAGTGAGACGACATATCGAGGGAATAGGAGTAAAAATGAAACAAAACATTCGAACGCAAACACCCCGTACATCCAACCGCCATTGAGCGCACCTAGTAGTTTGGCAAGTATGTATGAGTGATTCTTAAGAGGGAAAGGAAGATAAAATTGAGTCCCGTTACTGTCTGCGATTGAGCAAGTAGGCGCGCTCAGTGGCAGTTGGATGTACGGGGTGTTTGTGTTAGAATGTTTTGTTGCGTTTTACTCCTTGTCGTTGCGCGGACGTGTATGCATATACCAACACTGCCGGTGGTCTCTCGTCGTCTTCGCCCATCTACGTAATGGTCGCAAATAAGCGACAACGCAAGGAGCAAGTTTTTTTGGCGTGGCAGTGCGCATTTGCCCTCGGTGATGCGAGGCGCTCTAGTGCGATGCGCGCTGTTGGCGTGAATGGTGGCGTCTCGCACTCCGTCGCGCCGCTTCGGGAAGCGACGAGCTACAGCGTCGATTGATGTGTTGCCTGGAAGGCGAAAGAAATGCGCAGCAGGCTGTATTGTACAGCGGTAGTGGTTTCGTTTCGGTGTACCTCTTTGCAGCCGCGAACTGCACGGTTGCCCGAAAATGAGCGCCAGCCAGCATCCTGGCGTACGCTTCCGCGCTCGCACGCGGACGGGTTCTCACGCTTCGGCCAATGGGAGGGAGAGAGATGGGTCGTGCGGCGAAGCCGCTTTTGCCGATCTCCGGCAGGAGCGCAGTTTCGCTCCGTCAGTCGAGGTGATCGGACGCACGCAGCATGGCCCGAACTAAACAAACCGCGCGCAAGAGTACTGGAGGCAAGGCTCCGCGTAAGCAGCTTGCTACCAAGGCTGCTCGCAAGAGTGCCCCTGCCACAGGCGGGGTGAAGAAACCTCACCGTTACAGGCCTGGAACCGTGGCCCTGCGTGAAATTCGCCGATACCAGAAGTCGACCGAACTGCTGATCCGCAAGCTTCCCTTTCAGCGCCTGGTGCGGGAAATCGCTCAGGACTTCAAGACGGACCTCCGTTTCCAGAGTTCTGCCGTGATGGCCCTACAGGAAGCTAGCGAGGCCTACCTCGTTGGTCTTTTCGAAGACACCAACCTGTGCGCCATCCACGCTAAGCGCGTCACCATCATGCCAAAGGACATCCAGCTGGCTCGGCGCATTCGCGGTGAGCGCGCCTAAGTTGGGCTGCTCCCTGCGCTTCGGTCGACAGGCAAGCAACAACAAACGGTCCTTCTCAGGACCACCAACGTGTCTGCTTTGGCTACGAGACCACTCCAGGCCACGTACTCCGGCCGCACCCTCTTTTGCTGTCATGTTTTGTACGTACGTGGCTGCCGTTGTCTAGCGCGCGGAAGAACGGAACGTCGGCGCGTCGTTATTACGAAGAAATGGCTCAGCTTTGACAAATTCAAGGTAAAAGTGTGTATCATTATGAGTAGACAGAGAAAAGGTAGGCTAGCTTCAGTCGGTGTGTGTGCAGCAGCCGTGCTGCGACCCTGTGGTGTGTCAATTTCATTTATGTGTTTACCTTTTTGCCCGCCGCTTGTAAGGTGTTTTTGAGGGCTTCTGTTTGCGTAACGCCATGGTGACTTGGGCTGCTGGACCCCGGCGCAACTTTTGGGTGCACTCGTAGGAGGTGATGAAGTTTTACCGAGAGACGAAATAAACAATTGTATCGGGCCAGTTGGTAAGGATCCATCTCGCTAGGAAGCGCAGCCACTATTACACAGACCTCACAACACAAGCGCTTAACTTCAACTGAACTTTCATTGCAAACGTCAGAGTTTATAAAGGGGGTGAACAGAGAAAAAGAATAGTAAAAGGTAGACAACAAAAAGCACACGTGCCAGTCCCGCACATTACTGTCTGTTATTCTCTATCACCCCATCCAAAAAACAGTTCTTTCCGCGTGAGCGCGATAGAGAGTGCACTAACACACTCGAAATCATCGCGTGTCATTTCCTTTCATTTCTTTTGAAGCTGAACAAGTTTTTGTGCCATATTCTGGACAATTTTTTTTTTTTTTTTTTTGCAATAAACGTTTAGTTGAAGTTAAGCGCTTGTGTTGTGTGTTCTGTGTAATAGTGGCTGCGCTGCCTAGCAAGATAGACGAAATAAATTGTGTTAGAAGCACCAAATGGAATGCGCTAACGGCGGGTTCTCTCTCTCTCTCTCTCTTTTTTTTTTTTACCTTACGTTTGTTTTTCTATTCAAAGGTATTAAATTTACTCTGTCCCTGTGCTGACCCGTTCAGGTGTCATCGTAAGGATAGACGGTTACGTGTGGAGCTTTTTTTTTTTTTTTTTTTAATGAGAAATGACAACGCTTACATGCTCTTTTCTGTCTTTTTCGGTGCCGAGCTGCGTGATTTGGTTGTCTCTTTGCAGCATTTGGCGTCGCGCACTTGTGGCTAACTGATGTCGCGAGGAAATATATATAAAGTATAGAAAAACAAACACGCTTGAGGGTACGAACAGAGCCATCGTGACTGCGAAGCGAAACACGGCCGCGTCACCTGTTTGGGTGGTCCTTAGAAGGACCGTTTGGGGAATGCGGCGAGCGCGCGGAAGGGGTGCTCGCTTACGCCTTCTTCTCCGTCTTCTTTGGAAGAAGCACGGCTTGAATGTTGGGCAACACACCGCCCTGCGCGATGGTGACGCCGGAAAGCAGTTTGTTCAGCTCCTCGTCGTTGCGGATGGCGAGCTGCAAGTGACGGGGGATGATCCGGGTCTTCTTGTTGTCACGAGCGGCGTTGCCCGCCAGCTCGAGCACCTCGGCGGCCAGGTACTCGAGTACGGCAGCCAGGTAGACCGGAGCGCCAGCTCCGACGCGCTCGGCGTAGTTTCCCTTGCGTAGGAGGCGGTGAATACGGCCCACGGGGAACTGAAGCCCCGCGCGGCTAGAACGGGTCTTGCTCTTGCCTTTCGCCTTGCCGCCCTTGCCACGTCCGGACATGGTGTTGCTTTTCGCTTGGTACGACGCCGGTTGCCGAAAACAAGAAAGCTGCTGCCTTCTGAGATGAGAGCCGTGCTCGAATGGTTTCCGTTGCCACCATCGCGCGCCGCCGCTCGCGGGGAACGGATGAGAGTGTGAGAGAGAGAAGCCGTGCGAACCAATGGGGCGCGCGCGTTGTGCTGATCTCGTCAACACCCCTCGCTCATATTTAAGCGCGGCGAGACGGGGGGACACACGGGGCGCGCGAGTTTTGGAGGGAGCGGACGTGTTTTTTCGTCGCTCCATCAAGTCTTTTGTTTTCAATAAAGTAATTGACACGCCTGTGTCCTTTTTTTTTCCCTTTTGTTCTGCTCCCAGGATCGCGCTCTCGAGCGTAGCCCTTCTCAGGGCTCTCAGGGGGCAGAGCAGTATGTAGCTATAACTCTTTGTTTTCTTATCCCCCTTTTTTTTTTTTTTTTTCTCAACCTCATTTGAGGTCTGTCGGCACTTATCATGGCCGACGGCAACCACGAGCCATCGCACAACTCCGAGGCTCTCCACTCAGACCTCAACGAAGCCGCCGACCACGTGGACTCCACGCCACAAACATGTGGTCCTAGCCCGGCCGTTAAAGCGGCCGGCCTGCGACTGACCAGGGCCCGCCTCCGACTGGCTCGCAAAGGCTTCTACCCTAAGGAGAAACCGGAGGAGACACCTACGTCCAGGCCACAGACTCGACCACATCCACGGCGCCAGCAACCGCCCAAGAAGCCGGCTGCGACACAAAGGAACCGAGGAGGCCGAGCAGCGGCCATTACCAAGCCGGCCGCCATTTCTACGGCCACGCAAACCGACGAGTTTCTCTCGCAGCCACCACCCAGAAACGAGGAATCCAGTGAGGCCAGTTCCTCCTCCCCCACGACGTCTTCGTCCTCCTCCTCCTCCTGGGAGCACGAGACACCCGCCACATCACCGAGCTCCGAAAGCGGAAGTGTCGTGAGCGTGGAACAGACTGAGCAAGGAGCGTCGTCTGCTGCAGCCGCCGGCACCAACCCAGCCCGCGATCTATCGGCGCAGCCGAAAACTGGTTTCTTCTCCCAACCAGTCCTCCCCGGTCCTGACGTCACTGGAGAGAGTGGCGCACAAGCCACAACCCTTTCCCGAGGCGAGCGTGGGTCAACTGCCTGTCTCCCCCCGTCCTCCCCTCAGGCCAACAACCCCCTCCCTCTCCCGGCGGGTCCCCCAAAGGAACTAAGCCGGCCACTAAGAGAGGAGGTGCCACTCCCCTCAACATCCGGAGTCTCCTCCCCGGCGGGCTTTGCGAGCTTTCCCCCTCTTCCAACCACGGAGGCCCCGGGCAAGCTTACTCTGTGTGCGCCCATTGACTCCTCTCTGCCCCAGACAAGAGGGAAAGGGAAGGGGAAACAGACGAAAAAGCAGCAGCCAACGCCACGCCCGGTTTCCTCACAGGCGGTAGCGGCGATCCGCGCCCCTATTACGCAGCCTACTGGTGACGCCATCGGCCAGACCATCATTTTCAGACCGGTCGGCCGCAAGTCGCACTTCCTGGCTGCATCGAGGGACGCCATCGCTGCTTATCTCGCTGGGTTCCCAGCCACACAACGCGTGCGGGTTAACCATCGCCGCAACCTCGTTGCTGTCGACACTGCCCCCAACTCTGATGTCAGTGAACTCCTAGACATCACCACCATCGTTGATGTGAGAGTAAAGGCAAAAGTGCTCGACCTCAACTCGTGTGTGGGGGAGGTGTTCGGGGTCGATGAAAGCATTCCCCTGGACATCATTGCCGCAAACATTACCTCAGTGGTGAAGACCCTTACGTATGCGCGGCGCGGCTCCACGCTTGTAATTACATTTGAGGGAACTGTGGTGCCGGCGGAGCTCTCGCTCTTCAAACAGCGGAGGCCGGTTCGGGCGCGCCTTCCGCGTCCACTGCAGTGTGCGCGTTGCGGTGTGTTTGGACACGCCACAGCAACGTGCTCGCGCGACAGGCGCTGCCTCCGTTGCGGCGGGAACCACGCTGAGGGTCCCTGCCCCTCAGAAAGACCCCGCTGCATCAACTGCAAGGGTTCCCACCCGGCGAACGAACCCCGGTGCGAGTCATGGCAGCTGCAGCGAAAGGCCGCCTTTCTACTCGCCTCCTCTGGCGGAAAGCTGACGCGCCGCGAAGCCATCGAGCGAGCAAAAGCTTCGCTTCAACGGGAGGCTTCAGCGCCAGCAAAGGCAGCCACACACCCTGTCGGCACTTTCCGCGATGCCCTGAAGGGCAGTGCTACCACAGCGCCGGCTCCAGCCGCCACACAGCCCACATGTCCCCCCCCTGCCCCCCCCAAAAAAGACGCAAGGGATACGGTCATGACGGCGCTGGCCGCGGCTCTTCGCGCACTCCTCGAAACCACGGTGTGCAGCACGACGACGCGCGACTTTTGTCTCGCCGCTCTGAGTGCCCATCAAGACTTAGCCCACCATGGATAGTGCGTCAAGGAAGCCACGGCCGCGGATACTCCAGTGGAACATCCGTTCTCTCCGCCGCCGTCACCGTGAGCTTGTGCGCTCACTTCCCCAGCGCGAACTTGATGTCCTTGCTCTTCAGGAAACGCACGTTCGTGCTGGGGAGCTCAATATCCCCGGACATGTGGCCTATCACAGTGCGACCGAGTGTGAACGTGCCGACTGTGTCAGCCCCCACTGCACGCAACTGTTGCATCGGCCGGGATGCTCTCGCGCGTCCATTTATGTGCGTGCGCGACTCCCCCAGTCGGCGGTTGACATCGCCGATATTCTGTGTCCCGGTGTCGAGTGCGTTGCTGTGCGAGTGCGCGTTGGTGCTGTAGACACAGCAATAGCGAGTGTTTATGTGCGCTACCCTCGACTCTGGGACCCCCAGTTTATCGTGCGACTGGTGGACCGTCTCGGTGCTTCGGCAGTTGTGTGCGGTGACTTCAACTCTCACCACACGGCGTGGGGAAGTGCGGGAGTGAACAACCCGGGCCGCAAGGTGTTGGATGCGTCCCTCGCCGCCGGTCTCCATCTCCTCAACGATGGCAGGAACACCTTCCTGAGGCGCGGCTCGGCTCCCAGTGCGATCGACCTCTCCTTCGTGACGGAAGACTGCCGCTACCGGTGGTCCCGAAGCCCTGACACGGAGGGGTCGGATCACTACCCCATCTGCCTCGAGCCCCTCTGCGCCCGGCCTGAACAGACGCGCGCCTACTCGGTGGTGAACTTCTCACGCTTTCGCGAACTGTGTGCTGCAGTGCCAGTCGCGAGTGACGTGTTTACACACATAGCCGAGTGCGCGCGCGAGGCTACAGTGAAGTGCCGTGTTCCTGCCAACACGCCGGTGCCGGACATCAAGCAGCTCAACTTACGGGCTGCTCGTCGTCGGGCTCAGCGCCGGGCTGAGCGCTCTGAGAGGGCGGAGGACTGGACCGTCTACAACCGCATCGACGCGGTGTGCAGGCGCCACGCCCACCATCGCCACGCCGAAAGCTGGTCCAGCCTCTGCCGCTCCTTCGAACAGCAGCGCAACAACCGGCGCGCCTGGCGGGTGTTCGGAGCGATGTTGCGACAGCGGGTCCCGCAAGATCCGGCCCTCTCCATCGCGATCGCCCTGCAGCTGACCACGGCTCAGCTGACGGAACTGCTCGCCGACACCTTCAACGCCCCTGTCCTCGCCCCTGACACAGTGCGGCTTCCCCCTCTGCCAGCGCATCACCGGCCGGAACTGTTCGCTCCAGAGCGGTTTTTCCCCACGGCAGAGATTGTGCGACATATAGAGGCCCTGTGCACGCAGGATTTCACCATCGGAGAGCTGCGCCACGTCCTTTCCACGCGGAGGAACCGTTCTGCGCCTGGCAGCGACGGCATTACGTACCAGATGCTGCGAAACCTCGACGAAAGCCAACTTCCTGGCCTGCTCGAGGGATACAACAGCGTCTGGCGCTCGGGTGCGTTTCCGGCGACGTGGAAGGAGGCGATCGTCGTTCCGGTGCGCAAGAGGGGCAAGCCCGCGTCGGAACCGACCTCATACAGGCCGGTTTCGCTTACGTCAGCTGCCGGGAAAGTGATGGAAGCCATGGCCCTCAAGCGACTCGAGTGGATTGCTGCGGCCCTCAACTTCCTGGCAGACGTCCAGAGCGGCTTCCGCTGTCACCGGTCAACTGCGGACTGCATCTCCGACGTTGTCACCACGCTGGAGAATGCAAAGCTCCGCGGTGAAGCCGGATATTTGGTTCTCCTCGACATAAAGAGTGCCTTCGATCGCCTGCCTCATGCGGCCGTTTTGGACGCTCTTCGTGCTATGGGTGTGTGTGGCAGGCTTCTCGGGTACGTCGAGGAGTTCCTGGGGGGCAGAACGTTCCGTGTCCGCGTTGGTGGCGACCTCAGCGCGCCTCGCCCGTCCACTGCCGGTGTGCCGCAGGGCAGCATCTTGGGCCCCATGCTGTTCAACCTCGCCCTCGCGCGCATCGTCGACTACATCCCACGAGACTTGGAGTACGAGGTGCGCATTGCCATCTATGCGGACGACATCGCCCTCTTTGCGAGTGGACCCACTCCGCGCGGGCTGCAGGTGCGACAGAGCCTCAACCGCTCTCTCGAGGCCGTGGACGATTACATCACGAGCATTGGGCTTCAGCTCTCCACGGCCAAGACGGAAGCGCTTCTCGTTCACCCAACCATCAAGGGACGATACGAGGTCGGCCGCCTCAAGTTCCGGGGACGTGTTCTGCCGTGGCGACGATCGGTCCAATACCTCGGCATCACGATCGATCACCGCTTGAGCTGGAAGCCAGCCGTTGCCAGCCACCGGACAAGCTGTCGCAGAGTCGCAGGAGCGGCATCCTCTCTCCTCGCGAGGGGCAAAGGCTGTTCACCAGACATTGCCCTGAGGATGTACAACGCCGTCGCCGGAGCCAGGGCCCTCTACGCATTCTCCTGCATCACCCTGCGACCGCCACAGTGGGAAACTCTCGAGAGGGCACATCGCGGCGTCATCCGCCGCCTCTTTGGAATGCCTCGGGCGTCTCCAGTGGGAGTGACCTATGCAGAAACGAATCAGTTTCCCCTCTCGCTCAGAGCCAAGGCTTGTGCTCTGCGTCACGTCGAGCGCTTGCACATGACGCGAGGGGGAAAGGCACTCGTACATCGTCTGCTATCGCTGCCCGACACTGGTATGGGCCGCAGCGCACTGGAGTACGCCAGCCTCATCTCGGGAACCCCTTTCGCAGGTCTCCTGCCTATCCCTCCTCACTGGGACTCCCGGCTGCCCATTTCGATCAGGGTTCCGGGTGTACGCAGCAAGGGGCACACACCACGGGCTGCCCTTCTACAGGAGACCTGCGCACTGATCGAACAGCGCTACTCCGGCCACCTTCATCTCTACACGGACGGCTCGGTGAAGGGGGACGGATCCGCTGCTGCAGCCAGCGTCATTCCGGTGCTACGAGACGAGAGGAAGTGTCGTCTTCCACTCCCGGCGACTTCGACGACCGCTGAGCTCGCGGCTCTGAACCTTGCGGCCGATCAGCTGGTCGAGTTCCTCCCGTCTTCGGCCGTCATCTTCTGCGATTCTCGGGCGGCCCTCCTCACCCTTGCGAGGGGCGAAAATGGCTCTTCGATCGCACAGCGCCTCACGCGCAAATTCACCGTAATCGTGCGCAGTGGGTGCGATGTGTCGTTTCAGTGGGTGCCCTCACACGTCGGAGTGCGCGGCAACGAGGCAGCCGACGAGCTCGCAAGGGACGCCCACGACCCCTCCACTCCCACAACGAACTTCGTTCGGGACTACGATGTGGCGCGACTCATAATCGCACGCCACGTCCGAGCTCTACACCCAGACCCCCGCACAGCAGCCGGCAAGCCTGTGCCCCGCCTCCCGTCAACGGGAATCGGTCGGCGTGCTCGTGCTTTCCTGCTGCGCCTTCGTGCTGGATGCGGCCGAACAGCGCAACTGCTCTCTAAACGGCGTGGCAGTGGGAGCCCTTCGTGTGTGCAGTGTCCGGCAGAGGAAACCGTTGAACACATTTTGTGCCAGTGCCCAGGATATGCAGACATTCGTCGCCGGCTCTGGGACAACTACGGGAAACTCGGCCTGCCACACGTGAGTGCAGAACACTTGCTGTTCCCCTCGGCGAACGTGGCAACACTTCGCCGGGCGTTCTATGCGCTCCTGGATTTTTTTGGCGACGCGAACCTTTTCACGCGCCTCTAAAGAGGCCCGTTACAATCCCACGTGTTGTTGTTTTCTGTGCCGCGCGCCACGCCCCCTCGGAGTCCCACGTGACTGTTTACGTGGTCACTCCCACCTGCCTGACGGCCTTCTTCTCTCCTACGAAGCCTCTCCCGTCGGAGCAGACACTCTCTCCCCTTCCCTCGTGATTGCGGAGCGCCCAAAACTTCTCCCTGCCTGTTCGGTGGTGTGTGTGTGCGTGTGAGTGACTTTTTTTTTTTTTTTTTTCACTACTTGGGCGCATTCATCGTCTCCGGCTTCTCGGCGGTCTTTCACTCGGTTGGTGTCTGCGTTGTTTCTTGCGCGCGTGCGCGGGGCCAGTGATCGAATGCATTTCACCACTCTATACTCACCTCTTCTCTTCTGACTCTTTCATTCCCATTCCCCCTTCCCTGCGCTTTCCTGTGGAGGTGCCCTCATTACGAGAGGCAGTAACGGGACAGCGCTTTTCTCTTCCTTTTCCTCTTTCATAGCCACTCCGACGGGGGGACACGCGCATTCGACTCTGGTCTCGCGTGCGTGTTGTGTGAAATCATGCCTCCCCAACCGTCTGGCAAAGCCGTCAAGAAGGCCGGCAAGGCGCAGAAGAATGTGCGCGCCACGGACAAGAAGAAGAAGAAGCGCCGCAGGAAGGAGAGCTTCTCCATCTACATCTATAAGGTGCTGAAGCAGGTGCACCCCGACACTGGTGTCTCCAGCAAGGCCATGTCCATCATGAACAGCTTCGTGAACGACATCTTCGAGCGTATCGCCGCCGAGTCGTCACGCCTTGCTCACTACAACAAGCGCTCGACCATCACGAGCCGGGAGATCCAGACCGCGGTGCGCCTGCTGCTGCCCGGAGAGCTGGCCAAGCACGCGGTGTCCGAGGGTACAAAAGCCGTCACCAAGTACACCAGCTCCAAGTAGGCGTGCGTCGTGGGCCACAGCGAGCAACGACAAATCAACGGCTCTTCTCAGAGCCACCCAAATTGTCTGCGTCGGCATAGGGGTTGTGCTGAGAGATTCGGCTCCGAATCCATCCTCTTCTCTCTGTTGAACACCGCTAGCAGGAGCGTTGGTGTGCCGCGCTCGACGTGTGTGCTCGGGGAGGTTGAACAGGTAAATTAGAGAAGACCGAGTGCGCGGAGAAAAGTGCCACAAGTACGGTAATGGAGGGAAAACAAAACCAGGAGCGTGGTAATTAAAAAAAAAAAAAAAAAACAGGGGGAAGGTGGCCGCTTCTCTCAAAAAAAGGTAACATGAACTCGAGTGTGTTCAGCTCTTGGGAAATGATAGAATAGGAAACTCGCGTCAGCGCTTGCCCGAGCAACTCCGACATGTCGGGCCAAATATGAAGGGGTATACACGGTATGCAGTGCATGCGGAGAGAAGGAAACTGCCGAACACTTGATAATGCTATGTAAAGGGCTTCACCTTATAGTTTAGAATGATGGCGCAGAGTTTTTCAAAAGCACCGGGGTTTAGAGACGGGGGAGGGCAAAATAGACTTTAGGCGGGTAGAATTAACTAGAAGGTGGTTATCTTATTGGTGGCTAAAGTCAAGGCAAGAGTGAAAACTAAACCATTCACTGCAAAGCACCGCGGTCCTATACTTCACTATTTAAAGAGAGAAAAAAAACAAGATAAATGTAGCTGTTTGTTAGGTCAGCATTATGGCTAGGTGGTGATAGCTGCCGCCCGATGTGAAGGGTACAGCCACATTCATCAGACAGCGCAGAGTTCCTTCTCTGCCACGCCATTCATTTGTTTACGAAATTGGGGCATTTATTTCTTGAGAGCGCAGGGCAGGCCCGTTTCGAGACTGTAGGAGGAGTGAATGTAGCTTAAAGTGCGTGGCGCGGTGAAAAATGTGCGGAAGCATTGATGCAAGAAAAGATAGGGGAGAAATATATAGACGCATGTGACAATAGCTGTAGAAGCAGAAAAGCGTGGCGGCGGACTGCATGCTAATTATTGTCCGAAAGCAAAGTATCGACAGCCCGAGTGAAGGAAAAAACAAAACTGTGCGTACGCATGACAGGGGTACCACGCAGGTGATTTATATAGTGCACAAAGAAGTACGAAATCCAGTAAAGAAAGGCGGTCGACACGAGGTATGGGCATTTCCCGTTTTCGCACCGAGTGCTCCGTTTGCGCGTCGCCGAAAGAAACATAGCCAGGCCGGCCAGCAAACGACACTGCTCGGCTTGACGTTTACATAATCACACGGTGTAGCGGAACACTGTGTTCTCTTCGAAAGAACAAATGCGCCTGTGCTAGGCACAAATGAGTGGTACGTTCCATTCGGAATGTGGTGGGAAACTTACCTTAAATGAATGAGCGGACGCACCGTTTATTTCCGCTTTGTTTTAGATTACTGACTATGTTCGGCGGGTCGACAGTGCATTTGTATGAAGCTTTCAAGCGCGATCATTTTGTAATTTCGCATCGTGCGTCCCTGCCACAAGTTCGGGGAAGGAATACTTTCAATATGGGAACCCTCATGATTGTGAAAGATGAAACTGCGACTACTTAAACACACTTGCACCACAGAAATGGCACGCGCAGTTTGGTATTGGGGCACGTGAGAAGGGAATACAATAGATGGGCATTGGCGCGCATCTTTTTTTCTTATTGATATGATATGTAAGGAGATGTCGGCGCACCATTATGGCGCCGGCTACTCCTTGGCCGTTGAGTTAAACTTGAACACGTATCTTGAAGCAAAACGTACAAAGCAGTGCATGGAAAGTAGAAAACTCGGGCAGAGATATGCAAAGACACACTTACACTTATACGCACATATCAGAACACAATGGTAAGTAAATGTTCGAAAGTCAATGAATGAAGTCTCTGATATAATGTCCCTCGATAATATTCGGTCCACCAGCACAAAACAGTAGAGCACACGTCTGGTCCGTATAAAGATGCATTCGCTCGTGTGTACATAATTGTCGACACGTCATTCATTTCACAACACACACATGATGAGAGTCACGTGATACTGTACATAATAAGTACATTTGTTACAAATGAAAGTTCGTTATTTCTTAATACTTATCAGCAATCCCGCTGTCTTGTAAAGAACGTGTTGATGCTTTTAAAGCGTGCGACTGTAAAACTCGAGTAGGCCACGGACCCAGAAGTTTCTTCATGTTAAACGGTCTGCGGTCTAATGCCAACTGTTCGGACTTAAGACGGCGTCTCGTGATGTGGACAGTCTACGAGAAGGTGACATACGTCTTCATCTATCAATCCGCATTCGCATTCGGGACTTTCAGCTCTGCCGTGTCTGTGCAAAGAAAAAAAAAAAACAAATGTTTTTGTGTATGCCGTGCCTAGCCTCAATCGGTCAATTAGAGTTTCCGATATTCTATCTAATGCCAGCGTAATTTTTAATTCAATAAATGGATCGATGTGGTATAAATCGCACCTCTTTGTACTTTGGTCAAACCAAGCAGTTTTGCTCATTCTGAAAGTTGTATTCTTTATAATACTACGCAATTCACTTTTTTCGAAATATTGGTTGCCACGATGTGTAGACCTACTTTGTGTGCTCTGGACGGCTCTGGAAGGCCAACTGCAAATCTTCTTTGCACAGCTGATGCCGTCCGGATAGTCGTTGATAGATTACTTAACAGGTTGTCAGCCTCCGAAGGTATTATGTAAGCGAAAGTACGCATGCGTAAAACATGCAGCGAACGAACACTCTTCCAACGCTGTAAAGAAGAAAGAATGCATAAAGGGTGGTGCATTTTACGCTCCAATCTCGTCCTATGTAAGGCGCTTTAGAGTTAGGGCTGTTTTGCCTGTAATTGCGTGACCCTTGCAGGGTTCCTCACAGTGCAACCGTGCACTTGAAACGGGCAGGTGTTGAACCACCCCGCAAGGAGATGGGGAAACTTCGCTGCGACCGGACCGCTTGACAGTCCGTGTTTACGGGAGGAGAGGCGCGCCCGAGAGGAGGTGCGCTCTCACTCTCTGCCGTCCCCGTGAATGCTGAAATGAGCGCGGTCGCGTTGCGTGGCTTCGGTGAAACTGCCGTATCGCGATATGTAGTGGAGCTGCCACAGTAAAATTTGAGACACGCGTAGCCAGCCAAAGGTGCTGTTACTTTGCCGAATTTCACGTGCCGGCGTCCACAACAACGCGAGCACGCTTTGTTTAGAAATTTCCGGCCATGAGGCCGTGCCCGGACCGCGTGTGTTAGTCCCTTGGTTTGGCGACAAGGATGGCGTCAAAGTGACGCCGTGAAACGGGTTTCGTGCGTGCAAATGAGGCATTGATGTGATTAGAGAGAAAGCGAGAACATAGAAAAGAAAAAAAAAAAAGAGGGGGGGGGGCACACGCCGGGGACGAGTAGTCGCAAAGTGTTAAGTGTGCAGTTTATTTACGTGCGGCACACAGGTGAGCTGTTGCAGCTGTGAGTTTTGACAAATATTGCGTGTGTCATGTTCAGTGGACACGATGAAACGTTTTTTAGCGAACGCGTTGTATCCGCTGGGCTTGTACGTACGCGTACATGAATTGTCGCTTACTCGGTTTGATGTCTCCTTGCCGCTGGGGCAGCTGATACGACTGATACGCCATTTTGCAGCAGTGAAGGGTGCGTGAATGAATGGGCAAGAAACTTAGCAACAGTAACGAGAAAAGAATTAAAAACAAACAAACAAACGAAAGCATGTTTGCCGTGTATATTCAATCTTGTAGTGCAGAAAAATAGTCAGTGCAGCAACCTGCGCGGCCAACGCGCTCCTCGCGAAGAAAAGAGGGAGAGAGAGACGAGCTGGCCGCCGACCAACCGGCGTGCGCCGTTCGCCTTCCTCCTCAGTCTCGCGGGCCGGCGCCGACACCGCGACTCGATCGTGTCGAGCATTCGCTTTCCGGGCGCGTTTCGAAGCAGAAGCAGAAACTTCGGAAGCCGTCATGTCTGGCCGTGGCAAAGGTGGCAAAGGGCTGGGGAAGGGTGGCGCCAAGCGTCATCGAAAGGTGTTGCGTGACAACATCCAGGGCATAACCAAGCCGGCCATCCGTCGTCTGGCGCGCCGTGGCGGTGTCAAGCGCATCTCTGGCCTCATCTACGAGGAAACTCGCGGCGTTCTCAAGGTGTTCCTCGAGAACGTGATCCGCGATGCCGTCACTTACACCGAGCACGCCAAAAGGAAGACCGTGACAGCCATGGACGTCGTGTACGCCCTCAAGCGTCAGGGCCGCACCCTGTACGGATTCGGAGGCTAAGAAGCCAGCGGCGTCGCCTGCAGCCAGCCAACGAGAACACAACAGCCCTCTTCAGGGCTACCCACTTGATGCTTCGGCAGTGTGATCCCAGCGGTTCGCCATACCCGTCCGTCCCTCTTTGCAATATCATTGCGTCATCGCTCAGGTGAGCAGCACCTCGTGTAGTAGTAGCTTGATCGCGCTGGGTACTTGTCACGTTCACCGCATTTCGTTCGCGTCGTCGTCTTTCTCCTGGGTCTGCATGCACGAATCAATCGCCGCATCTGCGAGTTCTTCCTCTCCTTCCTGCAAGCCAAGCTGCTAAAACGGGCCCGTCAAGCGAACGTCGCCTAGTTACCTTATCGCGCGAAGGAAGAAGCCGAGCGCAGCGTTCTACCCTGGTCACTGCATTCTTGGAGACACGACTATGCTCAGGAAGCACGAACTCGCTTTTTTCTTTGGAATGCCCACTACACGATCGCGTCACGTTGTGTCAAAATAAATAAAAACGCACTATGTTCTACCGTGGGGCACCCAGACGAAGAAGGGATGTGTACTTACAAATGAAAAAATTGATTGTGACAGGTTGGTCGTGTTTACCGCGCCCGCTGTGCACTCAGAAGTGCCCCATTCAATAACACATTGTGTACATTGTCACGCCTAATAATTTTTGTTTGTTTTTTTTTTTCACACCTGGCGCTGCCGAGCTGCAAAATACAAAAAAAAAAGAAAGAAAAGTGGAAGGGGATGTTTAAACAGAATTTCTGCGCAAGTCAGAAGCAAGTACACAATAAGCGCTGCCCATGCAGCGTGCTGAGGGAAGCTGCACTTGATAGAAGTGGCACTCATGTACTGTACTGGTGCTGCGAACACTGCAGTTGTGAAAGCTTTACTTGGACGGACAGCTACGCAACAAGTGTTTCCATTTCGCCGGCAGAGGTGGTCACTCTAGGGAGGCTGGCTTCGCCGCCCACGCGAGAGGGGGGGGGGGGGGGACTAGCCCATGATGTAAACGCGAGAGGTTCGAGCGCGGGAAATTCGAAAGCAAGGCGCGCTCGCGTGAGCCTGCCGTCAGATGGCGACACCAACCCACGAGCATTGCATTTTCAAGTGCACCCTTGGTTTCCCACCCACCTCCGCACAGGACGAGGCGTGTCGAATGTGTAACCAAGGCGCACGACAGTGGTTCTGCTCAGGCAAGCCTACCTATAACAAAAATTGTTCTCCATGTGTGTACCTTCATTTTCTCGTGAAAATGTGAAAGAGGAGTGAATGGGGCTTTTTGAGGCGCGTGTTGATCTTCGTTTCTATTATGATTATTATTTTTCACCCTTTCATTGAGTCCATTTCCTGCTTTTTGTGCCACATATTTAGCACTTAGAGGTTGGGGGGGGGGGGGGGGGATTGCTGATGTGTAAGATGGAAAAGAAGAGGAAAGTGAGCCCCGAAACTGTCTGCATCAGGATGCGACACCTCAGCGGTAGCTCACAAGGGATGGGGGGTGAGGGGGGATTAAAAGGGTGGGAATAAAAGTGTAGAGAAAGAGACATGAGGGAAGCCAGAGTGAGACGACATATCGAGGGAATAGGAGTAAAAATGAAACAAAACATTCGAACGCAAACACCCCGTACATCCAACCGCCATTGAGCGCACCTAGTAGTTTGGCAAGTATGTATGAGTGATTCTTAAGAGGGAAAGGAAGATAAAATTGAGTCCCGTTACTGTCTGCGATTGAGCAAGTAGGCGCGCTCAGTGGCAGTTGGATGTACGGGGTGTTTGTGTTAGAATGTTTTGTTGCGTTTTACTCCTTGTCGTTGCGCGGACGTGTATGCATATACCAACACTGCCGGTGGTCTCTCGTCGTCTTCGCCCATCTACGTAATGGTCGCAAATAAGCGACAACGCAAGGAGCAAGTTTTTTTGGCGTGGCAGTGCGCATTTGCCCTCGGTGATGCGAGGCGCTCTAGTGCGATGCGCGCTGTTGGCGTGAATGGTGGCGTCTCGCACTCCGTCGCGCCGCTTCGGGAAGCGACGAGCTACAGCGTCGATTGATGTGTTGCCTGGAAGGCGAAAGAAATGCGCAGCAGGCTGTATTGTACAGCGGTAGTGGTTTCGTTTCGGTGTACCTCTTTGCAGCCGCGAACTGCACGGTTGCCCGAAAATGAGCGCCAGCCAGCATCCTGGCGTACGCTTCCGCGCTCGCACGCGGACGGGTTCTCACGCTTCGGCCAATGGGAGGGAGAGAGATGGGTCGTGCGGCGAAGCCGCTTTTGCCGATCTCCGGCAGGAGCGCAGTTTCGCTCCGTCAGTCGAGGTGATCGGACGCACGCAGCATGGCCCGAACTAAACAAACCGCGCGCAAGAGTACTGGAGGCAAGGCTCCGCGTAAGCAGCTTGCTACCAAGGCTGCTCGCAAGAGTGCCCCTGCCACAGGCGGGGTGAAGAAACCTCACCGTTACAGGCCTGGAACCGTGGCCCTGCGTGAAATTCGCCGATACCAGAAGTCGACCGAACTGCTGATCCGCAAGCTTCCCTTTCAGCGCCTGGTGCGGGAAATCGCTCAGGACTTCAAGACGGACCTCCGTTTCCAGAGTTCTGCCGTGATGGCCCTACAGGAAGCTAGCGAGGCCTACCTCGTTGGTCTTTTCGAAGACACCAACCTGTGCGCCATCCACGCTAAGCGCGTCACCATCATGCCAAAGGACATCCAGCTGGCTCGGCGCATTCGCGGTGAGCGCGCCTAAGTTGGGCTGCTCCCTGCGCTTCGGTCGACAGGCAAGCAACAACAAACGGTCCTTCTCAGGACCACCAACGTGTCTGCTTTGGCTACGAGACCACTCCAGGCCACGTACTCCGGCCGCACCCTCTTTTGCTGTCATGTTTTGTACGTACGTGGCTGCCGTTGTCTAGCGCGCGGAAGAACGGAACGTCGGCGCGTCGTTATTACGAAGAAATGGCTCAGCTTTGACAAATTCAAGGTAAAAGTGTGTATCATTATGAGTAGACAGAGAAAAGGTAGGCTAGCTTCAGTCGGTGTGTGTGCAGCAGCCGTGCTGCGACCCTGTGGTGTGTCAATTTCATTTATGTGTTTACCTTTTTGCCCGCCGCTTGTAAGGTGTTTTTGAGGGCTTCTGTTTGCGTAACGCCATGGTGACTTGGGCTGCTGGACCCCGGCGCAACTTTTGGGTGCACTCGTAGGAGGTGATGAAGTTTTACCGAGAGACGAAATAAACAATTGTATCGGGCCAGTTGGTAAGGATCCATCTCGCTAGGAAGCGCAGCCACTATTACACAGACCTCACAACACAAGCGCTTAACTTCAACTGAACTTTCATTGCAAACGTCAGAGTTTATAAAGGGGGTGAACAGAGAAAAAGAATAGTAAAAGGTAGACAACAAAAAGCACACGTGCCAGTCCCGCACATTACTGTCTGTTATTCTCTATCACCCCATCCAAAAAACAGTTCTTTCCGCGTGAGCGCGATAGAGAGTGCACTAACACACTCGAAATCATCGCGTGTCATTTCCTTTCATTTCTTTTGAAGCTGAACAAGTTTTTGTGCCATATTCTGGACAATTTTTTTTTTTTTTTTTTGCAATAAACGTTTAGTTGAAGTTAAGCGCTTGTGTTGTGTGTTCTGTGTAATAGTGGCTGCGCTGCCTAGCAAGATAGACGAAATAAATTGTGTTAGAAGCACCAAATGGAATGCGCTAACGGCGGGTTCTCTCTCTCTCTCTCTCTTTTTTTTTTTTACCTTACGTTTGTTTTTCTATTCAAAGGTATTAAATTTACTCTGTCCCTGTGCTGACCCGTTCAGGTGTCATCGTAAGGATAGACGGTTACGTGTGGAGCTTTTTTTTTTTTTTTTTTAATGAGAAATGACAACGCTTACATGCTCTTTTCTGTCTTTTTCGGTGCCGAGCTGCGTGATTTGGTTGTCTCTTTGCAGCATTTGGCGTCGCGCACTTGTGGCTAACTGATGTCGCGAGGAAATATATATAAAGTATAGAAAAACAAACACGCTTGAGGGTACGAACAGAGCCATCGTGACTGCGAAGCGAAACACGGCCGCGTCACCTGTTTGGGTGGTCCTTAGAAGGACCGTTTGGGGAATGCGGCGAGCGCGCGGAAGGGGTGCTCGCTTACGCCTTCTTCTCCGTCTTCTTTGGAAGAAGCACGGCTTGAATGTTGGGCAACACACCGCCCTGCGCGATGGTGACGCCGGAAAGCAGTTTGTTCAGCTCCTCGTCGTTGCGGATGGCGAGCTGCAAGTGACGGGGGATGATCCGGGTCTTCTTGTTGTCACGAGCGGCGTTGCCCGCCAGCTCGAGCACCTCGGCGGCCAGGTACTCGAGTACGGCAGCCAGGTAGACCGGAGCGCCAGCTCCGACGCGCTCGGCGTAGTTTCCCTTGCGTAGGAGGCGGTGAATACGGCCCACGGGGAACTGAAGCCCCGCGCGGCTAGAACGGGTCTTGCTCTTGCCTTTCGCCTTGCCGCCCTTGCCACGTCCGGACATGGTGTTGCTTTTCGCTTGGTACGACGCCGGTTGCCGAAAACAAGAGAGCCGTTGTCAGATAGGAAGGAGACGCGGCGCCGAAACGCTTTGTCCCAGAGTCACACTTAACTCATCAACCCATCATCATCCTACGTCTGTCCCGGCTCTCCCTCCCCCCAGGGCTGTGTGGGGGGAAGATTTGTTTCGGGCAGACGGCCATGCCCTGGCAAGGGGGCCACCGTTCGGCGCCAGGCGCCCAACAGACGCGGCCTGCCTCCCGGCATACAAGCCAGGGAGGCCCGACAAAGGGACTACCCTCCGGCGGAGCAACTTCAGTCGCAACGCGCAAAGTGAACGTACCCTGGCAGGGTGGGCTATCGCGGCGCATGGGGCGCGCTGCGGTCATGGCCCGTCTCCTGACCACTAGGGCCCAGCGAGACTTGACATAGGGGCTACCCTTCGGCACGGTAGCTCTCGCCACCACACGCAAAGCGGACGTACCCAAAAAAGTGGCAGCGGTGCTGCCTTCGGTCGCGGTAACTTCAGTCACCACAACCAAAGTGCCCGTGCCCTCACACTGTCGCGCGGCTGAGACCCTGCGACAACACCCCCACAGTGCGGATGGGCTATCGCTCAGCGCGAGGCGTTTTGCGGTCATGGCCCGTCTCCTCACCACAAGGGCGCAGTGAGACACAATCCGTCCTGTGGGGTCTACGGGACTACTATTTGGTGCAGAGGCCAGTGCTGCTGCACACAAACCAAACGTACCCACGGAAACCGGCACGGCTGAAAGCCGGCTTAGTCCTTCTCGAAGAAGGGAACCACCTTCCGCCTCGACGAGTAAAGTAGCCGAGCCTACAGAAGGGGCCAACACGGACCTTGCGGGTAAAGCCCGACAAGGTGACAGGATCACCTTAGCACATGCAAAACTCGGGTGAAAGACCATACAGACCAAACTCGGGGGCGACTGGCTCACTAGGCCTAGTCGTGGAGCCTTAGAGAAAGCCATCATTAAAAGTTGATGGTTATCTGCCCTCCTGCCTCACTGAAAATCACTGCCGGACGGTGCCACGTCTCGTAGAACTTCTTTGCACCAAGGCGCTGCCACTCTCGGTGGAGAACGAACCAGACCTCCTTCCGTACTTTTGCAAGCACTTCGAGAAGCCCGGGTCGCTTGCCATCAAAGACGGCACAGCACCGTGCAACCCACACTTGGTACGAGCACTCAACAAGCAGAAGCACGTATTGCTTAGCCGCTTGTCGCGACAGGGGTTGAAGAAAACGAACGGTGTTGAAAGGAACACCTGGGTGGCCAAACAAGCTAGCTATCCTTCGATGGAGGGCAGCTGGTAGTGCGCACTGAGAGAACACGTGAACCAGGTCCTCCTTAGTGCCACAAAAAGGGCACACTCCTCGTTGAGCAATTCTTGTGAAAGGCCTGAAGCTTAGAGGCAGGCGATCTCTGGCCAGGCGATACATGAATGTAGCGCGCTTGGCGTCCAGGAAACTGGCAGTAATTAACCGCCAGTTAGGACTGTATTCGGACAGGTCGTGTTCTCTGTAGCATTCGGGTAACTCCGGAGCGAGTCTATCGACTAACTCGCGGAGTTCGATTGAATCTAAATCTATCTCGGGGTCGACCTCTTGGAGACGGGCCAAAGTAGAAGCGGCCCCTGCATAGAAGGCAGAAGGCGTTCCCGCCCGAGGCACGGAATTCGAAAATGCCCCAGGCGAGAACAACCTCAGCCTGGTACTCAGGAAATAAGACGCAAAGCTTCTAGTAAGGAGCATATCTGACTCAAGAGCTACCCGTGTCCATTTAACATGTAATGCCGTGGTCACAACGCTAAGGTCGGGAATACCTAATCCTCCTTCGTCCCTGCGCAACTTCAACACGGGGCGCGCCACAAAAGGAGCGGCACGACCCCAAAAGAATTTGAAAACTTTCTTTTCCAAGATAACTTTGGTGTGGGGTTTAACTGGCATAACCGAACCTATGTACGTGAGGAAACTGAACAACAGTGATTGAATTATCGTGGCCCTGGCTGTAAGCGGACAAGACAAGGCACCGAGTTCCTCAATCCTATCAGTAAGCTTTTGCCTTGCTAACCGCCAGTTTTCGGTAGTCAGGCCATCTGGCTCGAAATGGAAACCTAATATACGTAGGCGTTTCTTTATGGGGAGCCCATGTACAGGACGTGGACTGGAGGGAGCACAGTTCAGATACATGACTGCGCTCTTTGACTTATTTATTCTGGCGCCGCTCGCCGAGCAGTACCCCTCCATAACGTCCAAGACGGTGCAAACAGTTGCCTCGTCCGGGACGACGATAGAGAGGTCATCTGCATAGGCAAACATTGCCACCGGGGGGGAACCTGGCGGAAGGGGAAATCTACCTATGCTGGTGTCTTTAGAAAGCCTCTGCAAGAGCGGCTCGAATGCGAGCACGTAGAGAGCGGGCGACAGTGGGTCACCCTGTCGGACTCCACGGCACACACCGAACGACTCCGAGACGCGATCTTGTATGACAACAGCAGAACTAGGACGAAAGTAGAGAGCCCTGACCATGCTGATGAACTTTGAACTGAAGCCCGCCTGCTTTAAAACATTGAAGATGTACTTGTGACTGATAATATCAAAAGCCTTTTCTTGATCAAAAGAACAAAGGATTCCACTTAGGTTGCGAGAATTCGACCATTCTATGAGGTCCCTGATAGCGAAACCATGAAGTTGGCACGACCTATTTTGGACACAACACGCCTGGTACGGACCCAAAACAGTACTGAGCACTGGAGTGAGTCGAACGGACAGGCACTTAGCTATGAGCTTGTAATCACAGTTCAAGAGGGTGATGGGCCGCCAGGCTCTCAGGTCGGTGCGTCTCGTCTCATCCTTGCACAGGAGAGTGATCCGCCCCTCTCTTTGAGTTGCTGACAGGGTCCCCTCACGGAGAAGCCTGTTTGCCAATGTGGTAAAAGGCCCCCCCAAAACTCTCCAAAACTTGACATAAAACTCGACTGTCAAACCATCTGAACCTGGGCTGCGATTATGCTTCATGGATTTAAGGGCTGCAAACACCTCCTCTTCGACGAAGGGAGTGTCACAAATATCAAAGTCCTCGTAAGTTTTGGTGAAAGGAAACGAGTACGGAGTGGGAGGTGGTTCGGCGTAAAGGTTTTTGTAGAACTGTCTTGCCACCTCTAATACTTCGTCCTGCGTTTCCACTAAGCCGCCTGTGTTAGGATCGACCAAAGAGGTTATCGCTGAGCTCTTCCTAGCCAAGTGTCTGCGAAGGACATTTCTGCTGCACCAAGCCTCCATTTCCCACTGCTCTGCGCGTGCTGTGGCCCGCAAGCGGTCCCAGCGTCGCTGGAGCAGGACTCTATATTCTTTGCGCAGTGAAGTAAGAGCCGCGGTTACCCCCAGGCCGCAGGACAATGGCTTTGAGAGCAGGAGGATCGCGTCAGAGACCGCTTTGATCTCGGCGCGCTCCTCCCGCGCCCGCCTCTTGCCCCAATCCCGAAAGCGCTCCGCGACTCCGGCCTTCACCGTGTCCCAATCGCTACCGCCTAAGTTTTGGTCGCCAAGGAGTGAACCGATGAGATAGGTCGCCACATCTTTTGTGGCGTCCTTATCTTTAAGGAGCCGTGGATTTAAACGCCACGGTCGCTTGCCCCATGGCACCAAACTAGAGTCGGCAAATCTCAGTGCAAGAAGGCTATGGTCACTCAACGCGGAAGAACACAGCCAGCTAGAGTGCATGCTAGGAGCAAGCGAGGGCGAGACATAAAAACGATCGATCCTCGAGCGGCTCCCCCTCCCCGTCCAAGTCATGCCTGACTGGAGAGGACGGAGGGACCGCCAAGCATCGACAAGCCCCAGCTCTTTAACAAGCTCCCGCAACTCTAGCTCGCCGTTTCCGTCTCTAAACTTTGGAGTTCCTTTGAGGGAAACGCGATCCGCTTTTTCTAAAACACAGTTGAAATCGCCTACTAAAATGACACGGGAAGGGCCAACTAGATAAGAATCTAGGGAATTAAAGAAATCTTTCTGCTGTCCGCGCTTTGCTGGAGCATACACATTCACAATTCTAACGCCAGAGTCAAGATCCACTGACAGAACACGGCCGTCCGAATCCCTGGCGTAGCGTAGCACAGAACCGGTGAATCGTGGCATTAAAATGACAGCAACTCCCCGGCAATGTGCGCCACCATAATTCCAGTAGGATTTGGTGCCAAACGTTCTGTCAAAGTTCTTAATCTGTTGCAATTTAGACACAAAAGTTTCCTGCAAAAGGAGAATGTCTATTTTTCGAGACCGAGCTAAATGAATGACCTCAGCTTGTTTCGCTGCTCTAGTAATACCCCGACAATTAAAGGTAGCAATAGTTAGAGAAGAAGCCATGATGAAAGATAGGAGAGAAGACAGACTCTAGAATAGGCAAGAAGCGAAAAGAAAATCACAGAAGAGAAGAAAACAGCAGATACTCGAAGGTATCAGCTGCTGAAAAGCTACCTAATATAAAACCTACGAACGAGAGTCCCCCTCGGAGAGGGAATCCTCGTTCGTGGACGAGTACACTGTGTTAGACATTAACGAACACTCGCAATTGCCTGGTCCACAGTTAGGGCAAGAAGAACTGTTGTTCAACTCACCCGTGGTACCGTCCGTGACAGTCGACGAGGTGGACTCCTCGTCGGACTCTGTCGCTGCGGCTCGCTTCGGAACCGGGAGGTCGTCCTTAGGGCTGCCGGGGCCGCCGCTCGGAGCCGCCGCCAGCCTCTCCTTGGAGGGCCCTGGTGATCGGTTGGCGCGCCGCTTCTTGCCCCGAACAGCGTCCGTCCAGCTCATGGGTTCCTGTGTCTCCTCGGCAGCAGGCGCGTCAGCAGGGCTGGTCCCGGGCGCACCGGCAGGCGAGGCCGGCGACGGCTCGGTGGCAGCAGAGAGGGTGGGGGCCTCAGCTAATTCCGACCCCGCCTCCTGCTCTTCCCCTCCTGGAGCCCGTTCGCTAATGGGCTCCGGCTGTGGCTGGGTCGAGCCCTCGGCGTCCCCCGGAGCAGCCTCCCGATCCTCCGCAACGCCGCTCACCTGCTCCTGGGAAGAAGAAGAGGCTACAGGCGGGGCGGCCGACGAATTCGTCCGCGCCTTGCACTGTGAGGGGCCATGATCGCCGCCGCAGTGCTTGCATTTTACCGCGCACTGGTCGTGACCAAAAGCCCCACAGCGCACACACTGTGGCACAGTGCACTTCGCCGCATGGTGTCCAGTCTTGTAGCAGCGCCGGCAAACCCGCGCGACGCCCTCATACTCAAACTGGACGATGACGTCCCTCACCTCGAGCAGGTTGGGGACACTCTTGTGCATCTCCATTTTGATCATGAGGACGCCGGTCGAGACTCCCGGCAGATACGGTGATTCCTCTCGCGCCACTTCCAAAACCTTTCCAAACCTCTCCAACAGTTGTACTATGATGCGCTTATCCGCGTCCGCCGGGAAGCCAATGATGCGCACCACCTTGACCCGAACACCTCGGTACTGAAACCTGATCCTCGCATCGCGAATGGCGAGGACGGGATCGTCTAAAAACCGCCGATTCGCCTCGTCATTCGCGAATGTCACCTCAAACTTCCCTAAGCCATAATCCTGAACACACGTCAGCTCACTGGGCATGAAGCGCTTCACGAGCTCTTTGCAAATGTCGGCACTGCCGACGCCCTTAGGCACGCGTGCGTAGTGCACCCGCGGCCTAATCTGCGAGAGCAGACTGGTAGTCATCGTGGTACCACCACCACGAGGCTACCAAGTCAGTTAGGAGCTAGCCTAACCTGGGAAAAAAAAAAAAAAAAAAAAAGGAGAAAAAAGGACAAAGAAACCTCACCAAAAACCTGCGAAAACCGACGAAAAACCTGTGCAGGAGTCCGCCGGGTCACCGCATGCGAACAGCGGGTCTCGTCCCACTCGCACGAACCAACACCTCCTTCAGACGAGGACGACGCCGCTCAAAGAGGAAGAAAGCTGCTGCCTTCTGAGATGAGAGCCGTGCTCGAATGGTTTCCGTTGCCACCATCGCGCGCCGCCGCTCGCGGGGAACGGATGAGAGTGTGAGAGAGAGAAGCCGTGCGAACCAATGGGGCGCGCGCGTTGTGCTGATCTCGTCAACACCCCTCGCTCATATTTAAGCGCGGCGAGACGGGGGGACACGCGCATTCGACTCTGGTCTCGCGTGCGTGTTGTGTGAAATCATGCCTCCCCAACCGTCTGGCAAAGCCGTCAAGAAGGCCGGCAAGGCGCAGAAGAATGTGCGCGCCACGGACAAGAAGAAGAAGAAGCGCCGCAGGAAGGAGAGCTTCTCCATCTACATCTATAAGGTGCTGAAGCAGGTGCACCCCGACACTGGTGTCTCCAGCAAGGCCATGTCCATCATGAACAGCTTCGTGAACGACATCTTCGAGCGTATCGCCGCCGAGTCGTCACGCCTTGCTCACTACAACAAGCGCTCGACCATCACGAGCCGGGAGATCCAGACCGCGGTGCGCCTGCTGCTGCCCGGAGAGCTGGCCAAGCACGCGGTGTCCGAGGGTACAAAAGCCGTCACCAAGTACACCAGCTCCAAGTAGGCGTGCGTCGTGGGCCACAGCGAGCAACGACAAATCAACGGCTCTTCTCAGAGCCACCCAAATTGTCTGCGTCGGCATAGGGGTTGTGCTGAGAGATTCGGCTCCGAATCCATCCTCTTCTCTCTGTTGAACACCGCTAGCAGGAGCGTTGGTGTGCCGCGCTCGACGTGTGTGCTCGGGGAGGTTGAACAGGTAAATTAGAGAAGACCGAGTGCGCGGAGAAAAGTGCCACAAGTACGGTAATGGAGGGAAAACAAAACCAGGAGCGTGGTAATTAAAAAAAAAAAAAAAAAACAGGGGGAAGGTGGCCGCTTCTCTCAAAAAAAGGTAACATGAACTCGAGTGTGTTCAGCTCTTGGGAAATGATAGAATAGGAAACTCGCGTCAGCGCTTGCCCGAGCAACTCCGACATGTCGGGCCAAATATGAAGGGGTATACACGGTATGCAGTGCATGCGGAGAGAAGGAAACTGCCGAACACTTGATAATGCTATGTAAAGGGCTTCACCTTATAGTTTAGAATGATGGCGCAGAGTTTTTCAAAAGCACCGGGGTTTAGAGACGGGGGAGGGCAAAATAGACTTTAGGCGGGTAGAATTAACTAGAAGGTGGTTATCTTATTGGTGGCTAAAGTCAAGGCAAGAGTGAAAACTAAACCATTCACTGCAAAGCACCGCGGTCCTATACTTCACTATTTAAAGAGAGAAAAAAAACAAGATAAATGTAGCTGTTTGTTAGGTCAGCATTATGGCTAGGTGGTGATAGCTGCCGCCCGATGTGAAGGGTACAGCCACATTCATCAGACAGCGCAGAGTTCCTTCTCTGCCACGCCATTCATTTGTTTACGAAATTGGGGCATTTATTTCTTGAGAGCGCAGGGCAGGCCCGTTTCGAGACTGTAGGAGGAGTGAATGTAGCTTAAAGTGCGTGGCGCGGTGAAAAATGTGCGGAAGCATTGATGCAAGAAAAGATAGGGGAGAAATATATAGACGCATGTGACAATAGCTGTAGAAGCAGAAAAGCGTGGCGGCGGACTGCATGCTAATTATTGTCCGAAAGCAAAGTATCGACAGCCCGAGTGAAGGAAAAAACAAAACTGTGCGTACGCATGACAGGGGTACCACGCAGGTGATTTATATAGTGCACAAAGAAGTACGAAATCCAGTAAAGAAAGGCGGTCGACACGAGGTATGGGCATTTCCCGTTTTCGCACCGAGTGCTCCGTTTGCGCGTCGCCGAAAGAAACATAGCCAGGCCGGCCAGCAAACGACACTGCTCGGCTTGACGTTTACATAATCACACGGTGTAGCGGAACACTGTGTTCTCTTCGAAAGAACAAATGCGCCTGTGCTAGGCACAAATGAGTGGTACGTTCCATTCGGAATGTGGTGGGAAACTTACCTTAAATGAATGAGCGGACGCACCGTTTATTTCCGCTTTGTTTTAGATTACTGACTATGTTCGGCGGGTCGACAGTGCATTTGTATGAAGCTTTCAAGCGCGATCATTTTGTAATTTCGCATCGTGCGTCCCTGCCACAAGTTCGGGGAAGGAATACTTTCAATATGGGAACCCTCATGATTGTGAAAGATGAAACTGCGACTACTTAAACACACTTGCACCACAGAAATGGCACGCGCAGTTTGGTATTGGGGCACGTGAGAAGGGAATACAATAGATGGGCATTGGCGCGCATCTTTTTTTCTTATTGATATGATATGTAAGGAGATGTCGGCGCACCATTATGGCGCCGGCTACTCCTTGGCCGTTGAGTTAAACTTGAACACGTATCTTGAAGCAAAACGTACAAAGCAGTGCATGGAAAGTAGAAAACTCGGGCAGAGATATGCAAAGACACACTTACACTTATACGCACATATCAGAACACAATGGTAAGTAAATGTTCGAAAGTCAATGAATGAAGTCTCTGATATAATGTCCCTCGATAATATTCGGTCCACCAGCACAAAACAGTAGAGCACACGTCTGGTCCGTATAAAGATGCATTCGCTCGTGTGTACATAATTGTCGACACGTCATTCATTTCACAACACACACATGATGAGAGTCACGTGATACTGTACATAATAAGTACATTTGTTACAAATGAAAGTTCGTTATTTCTTAATACTTATCAGCAATCCCGCTGTCTTGTAAAGAACGTGTTGATGCTTTTAAAGCGTGCGACTGTAAAACTCGAGTAGGCCACGGACCCAGAAGTTTCTTCATGTTAAACGGTCTGCGGTCTAATGCCAACTGTTCGGACTTAAGACGGCGTCTCGTGATGTGGACAGTCTACGAGAAGGTGACATACGTCTTCATCTATCAATCCGCATTCGCATTCGGGACTTTCAGCTCTGCCGTGTCTGTGCAAAGAAAAAAAAAAAACAAATGTTTTTGTGTATGCCGTGCCTAGCCTCAATCGGTCAATTAGAGTTTCCGATATTCTATCTAATGCCAGCGTAATTTTTAATTCAATAAATGGATCGATGTGGTATAAATCGCACCTCTTTGTACTTTGGTCAAACCAAGCAGTTTTGCTCATTCTGAAAGTTGTATTCTTTATAATACTACGCAATTCACTTTTTTCGAAATATTGGTTGCCACGATGTGTAGACCTACTTTGTGTGCTCTGGACGGCTCTGGAAGGCCAACTGCAAATCTTCTTTGCACAGCTGATGCCGTCCGGATAGTCGTTGATAGATTACTTAACAGGTTGTCAGCCTCCGAAGGTATTATGTAAGCGAAAGTACGCATGCGTAAAACATGCAGCGAACGAACACTCTTCCAACGCTGTAAAGAAGAAAGAATGCATAAAGGGTGGTGCATTTTACGCTCCAATCTCGTCCTATGTAAGGCGCTTTAGAGTTAGGGCTGTTTTGCCTGTAATTGCGTGACCCTTGCAGGGTTCCTCACAGTGCAACCGTGCACTTGAAACGGGCAGGTGTTGAACCACCCCGCAAGGAGATGGGGAAACTTCGCTGCGACCGGACCGCTTGACAGTCCGTGTTTACGGGAGGAGAGGCGCGCCCGAGAGGAGGTGCGCTCTCACTCTCTGCCGTCCCCGTGAATGCTGAAATGAGCGCGGTCGCGTTGCGTGGCTTCGGTGAAACTGCCGTATCGCGATATGTAGTGGAGCTGCCACAGTAAAATTTGAGACACGCGTAGCCAGCCAAAGGTGCTGTTACTTTGCCGAATTTCACGTGCCGGCGTCCACAACAACGCGAGCACGCTTTGTTTAGAAATTTCCGGCCATGAGGCCGTGCCCGGACCGCGTGTGTTAGTCCCTTGGTTTGGCGACAAGGATGGCGTCAAAGTGACGCCGTGAAACGGGTTTCGTGCGTGCAAATGAGGCATTGATGTGATTAGAGAGAAAGCGAGAACATAGAAAAGAAAAAAAAAAAAGAGGGGGGGGGGCACACGCCGGGGACGAGTAGTCGCAAAGTGTTAAGTGTGCAGTTTATTTACGTGCGGCACACAGGTGAGCTGTTGCAGCTGTGAGTTTTGACAAATATTGCGTGTGTCATGTTCAGTGGACACGATGAAACGTTTTTTAGCGAACGCGTTGTATCCGCTGGGCTTGTACGTACGCGTACATGAATTGTCGCTTACTCGGTTTGATGTCTCCTTGCCGCTGGGGCAGCTGATACGACTGATACGCCATTTTGCAGCAGTGAAGGGTGCGTGAATGAATGGGCAAGAAACTTAGCAACAGTAACGAGAAAAGAATTAAAAACAAACAAACAAACGAAAGCATGTTTGCCGTGTATATTCAATCTTGTAGTGCAGAAAAATAGTCAGTGCAGCAACCTGCGCGGCCAACGCGCTCCTCGCGAAGAAAAGAGGGAGAGAGAGACGAGCTGGCCGCCGACCAACCGGCGTGCGCCGTTCGCCTTCCTCCTCAGTCTCGCGGGCCGGCGCCGACACCGCGACTCGATCGTGTCGAGCATTGGCTTTCCGGGCGCGTTTCGAAGCAGAAGCAGAAACTTCGGAAGCCGTCATGTCTGGCCGTGGCAAAGGTGGCAAAGGGCTGGGGAAGGGTGGCGCCAAGCGTCATCGAAAGGTGTTGCGTGACAACATCCAGGGCATAACCAAGCCGGCCATCCGTCGTCTGGCGCGCCGTGGCGGTGTCAAGCGCATCTCTGGCCTCATCTACGAGGAAACTCGCGGCGTTCTCAAGGTGTTCCTCGAGAACGTGATCCGCGATGCCGTCACTTACACCGAGCACGCCAAAAGGAAGACCGTGACAGCCATGGACGTCGTGTACGCCCTCAAGCGTCAGGGCCGCACCCTGTACGGATTCGGAGGCTAAGAAGCCAGCGGCGTCGCCTGCAGCCAGCCAACGAGAACACAACAGCCCTCTTCAGGGCTACCCACTTGATGCTTCGGCAGTGTGATCCCAGCGGTTCGCCATACCCGTCCGTCCCTCTTTGCAATATCATTGCGTCATCGCTCAGGTGAGCAGCACCTCGTGTAGTAGTAGCTTGATCGCGCTGGGTACTTGTCACGTTCACCGCATTTCGTTCGCGTCGTCGTCTTTCTCCTGGGTCTGCATGCACGAATCAATCGCCGCATCTGCGAGTTCTTCCTCTCCTTCCTGCAAGCCAAGCTGCTAAAACGGGCCCGTCAAGCGAACGTCGCCTAGTTACCTTATCGCGCGAAGGAAGAAGCCGAGCGCAGCGTTCTACCCTGGTCACTGCATTCTTGGAGACACGACTATGCTCAGGAAGCACGAACTCGCTTTTTTCTTTGGAATGCCCACTACACGATCGCGTCACGTTGTGTCAAAATAAATAAAAACGCACTATGTTCTACCGTGGGGCACCCAGACGAAGAAGGGATGTGTACTTACAAATGAAAAAATTGATTGTGACAGGTTGGTCGTGTTTACCGCGCCCGCTGTGCACTCAGAAGTGCCCCATTCAATAACACATTGTGTACATTGTCACGCCTAATAATTTTTGTTTGTTTTTTTTTTTTCACACCTGGCGCTGCCGAGCTGCAAAATACAAAAAAAAAGAAAGAAAAGTGGAAGGGGATGTTTAAACAGAATTTCTGCGCAAGTCAGAAGCAAGTACACAATAAGCGCTGCCCATGCAGCGTGCTGAGGGAAGCTGCACTTGATAGAAGTGGCACTCATGTACTGTACTGGTGCTGCGAACACTGCAGTTGTGAAAGCTTTACTTGGACGGACAGCTACGCAACAAGTGTTTCCATTTCGCCGGCAGAGGTGGTCACTCTAGGGAGGCTGGCTTCGCCGCCCACGCGAGAGGGGGGGGGGGGGGGGGGACTAGCCCATGATGTAAACGCGAGAGGTTCGAGCGCGGGAAATTCGAAAGCAAGGCGCGCTCGCGTGAGCCTGCCGTCAGATGGCGACACCAACCCACGAGCATTGCATTTTCAAGTGCACCCTTGGTTTCCCACCCACCTCCGCACAGGACGAGGCGTGTCGAATGTGTAACCAAGGCGCACGACAGTGGTTCTGCTCAGGCAAGCCTACCTATAACAAAAATTGTTCTCCATGTGTGTACCTTCATTTTCTCGTGAAAATGTGAAAGAGGAGTGAATGGGGCTTTTTGAGGCGCGTGTTGATCTTCGTTTCTATTATGATTATTATTTTTCACCCTTTCATTGAGTCCATTTCCTGCTTGTTGTGCCACATATTTAGCACTTAGAGGTTGGGGGGGGGGGGGGGGGGATTGCTGATGTGTAAGATGGAAAAGAAGAGGAAAGTGAGCCCCGAAACTGTCTGCATCAGGATGCGACACCTCAGCGGTAGCTCACAAGGGATGGGGGGTGAGGGGGGATTAAAAGGGTGGGAATAAAAGTGTAGAGAAAGAGACATGAGGGAAGCCAGAGTGAGACGACATATCGAGGGAATAGGAGTAAAAATGAAACAAAACATTCGAACGCAAACACCCCGTACATCCAACCGCCATTGAGCGCACCTAGTAGTTTGGCAAGTATGTATGAGTGATTCTTAAGAGGGAAAGGAAGATAAAATTGAGTCCCGTTACTGTCTGCGATTGAGCAAGTAGGCGCGCTCAGTGGCAGTTGGATGTACGGGGTGTTTGTGTTAGAATGTTTTGTTGCGTTTTACTCCTTGTCGTTGCGCGGACGTGTATGCATATACCAACACTGCCGGTGGTCTCTCGTCGTCTTCGCCCATCTACGTAATGGTCGCAAATAAGCGACAACGCAAGGAGCAAGTTTTTTTGGCGTGGCAGTGCGCATTTGCCCTCGGTGATGCGAGGCGCTCTAGTGCGATGCGCGCTGTTGGCGTGAATGGTGGCGTCTCGCACTCCGTCGCGCCGCTTCGGGAAGCGACGAGCTACAGCGTCGATTGATGTGTTGCCTGGAAGGCGAAAGAAATGCGCAGCAGGCTGTATTGTACAGCGGTAGTGGTTTCGTTTCGGTGTACCTCTTTGCAGCCGCGAACTGCACGGTTGCCCGAAAATGAGCGCCAGCCAGCATCCTGGCGTACGCTTCCGCGCTCGCACGCGGACGGGTTCTCACGCTTCGGCCAATGGGAGGGAGAGAGATGGGTCGTGCGGCGAAGCCGCTTTTGCCGATCTCCGGCAGGAGCGCAGTTTCGCTCCGTCAGTCGAGGTGATCGGACGCACGCAGCATGGCCCGAACTAAACAAACCGCGCGCAAGAGTACTGGAGGCAAGGCTCCGCGTAAGCAGCTTGCTACCAAGGCTGCTCGCAAGAGTGCCCCTGCCACAGGCGGGGTGAAGAAACCTCACCGTTACAGGCCTGGAACCGTGGCCCTGCGTGAAATTCGCCGATACCAGAAGTCGACCGAACTGCTGATCCGCAAGCTTCCCTTTCAGCGCCTGGTGCGGGAAATCGCTCAGGACTTCAAGACGGACCTCCGTTTCCAGAGTTCTGCCGTGATGGCCCTACAGGAAGCTAGCGAGGCCTACCTCGTTGGTCTTTTCGAAGACACCAACCTGTGCGCCATCCACGCTAAGCGCGTCACCATCATGCCAAAGGACATCCAGCTGGCTCGGCGCATTCGCGGTGAGCGCGCCTAAGTTGGGCTGCTCCCTGCGCTTCGGTCGACAGGCAAGCAACAACAAACGGTCCTTCTCAGGACCACCAACGTGTCTGCTTTGGCTACGAGACCACTCCAGGCCACGTACTCCGGCCGCACCCTCTTTTGCTGTCATGTTTTGTACGTACGTGGCTGCCGTTGTCTAGCGCGCGGAAGAACGGAACGTCGGCGCGTCGTTATTACGAAGAAATGGCTCAGCTTTGACAAATTCAAGGTAAAAGTGTGTATCATTATGAGTAGACAGAGAAAAGGTAGGCTAGCTTCAGTCGGTGTGTGTGCAGCAGCCGTGCTGCGACCCTGTGGTGTGTCAATTTCATTTATGTGTTTACCTTTTTGCCCGCCGCTTGTAAGGTGTTTTTGAGGGCTTCTGTTTGCGTAACGCCATGGTGACTTGGGCTGCTGGACCCCGGCGCAACTTTTGGGTGCACTCGTAGGAGGTGATGAAGTTTTACCGAGAGACGAAATAAACAATTGTATCGGGCCAGTTGGTAAGGATCCATCTCGCTAGGAAGCGCAGCCACTATTACACAGACCTCACAACACAAGCGCTTAACTTCAACTGAACTTTCATTGCAAACGTCAGAGTTTATAAAGGGGGTGAACAGAGAAAAAGAATAGTAAAAGGTAGACAACAAAAAGCACACGTGCCAGTCCCGCACATTACTGTCTGTTATTCTCTATCACCCCATCCAAAAAACAGTTCTTTCCGCGTGAGCGCGATAGAGAGTGCACTAACACACTCGAAATCATCGCGTGTCATTTCCTTTCATTTCTTTTGAAGCTGAACAAGTTTTTGTGCCATATTCTGGACAATTTTTTTTTTTTTTTTTTGCAATAAACGTTTAGTTGAAGTTAAGCGCTTGTGTTGTGTGTTCTGTGTAATAGTGGCTGCGCTGCCTAGCAAGATAGACGAAATAAATTGTGTTAGAAGCACCAAATGGAATGCGCTAACGGCGGGTTCTCTCTCTCTCTCTCTCTTTTTTTTTTTTTACCTTACGTTTGTTTTTCTATTCAAAGGTATTAAATTTACTCTGTCCCTGTGCTGACCCGTTCAGGTGTCATCGTAAGGATAGACGGTTACGTGTGGAGCTTTTTTTTTTTTTTTTTTTAATGAGAAATGACAACGCTTACATGCTCTTTTCTGTCTTTTTCGGTGCCGAGCTGCGTGATTTGGTTGTCTCTTTGCAGCATTTGGCGTCGCGCACTTGTGGCTAACTGATGTCGCGAGGAAATATATATAAAGTATAGAAAAACAAACACGCTTGAGGGTACGAACAGAGCCATCGTGACTGCGAAGCGAAACACGGCCGCGTCACCTGTTTGGGTGGTCCTTAGAAGGACCGTTTGGGGAATGCGGCGAGCGCGCGGAAGGGGTGCTCGCTTACGCCTTCTTCTCCGTCTTCTTTGGAAGAAGCACGGCTTGAATGTTGGGCAACACACCGCCCTGCGCGATGGTGACGCCGGAAAGCAGTTTGTTCAGCTCCTCGTCGTTGCGGATGGCGAGCTGCAAGTGACGGGGGATGATCCGGGTCTTCTTGTTGTCACGAGCGGCGTTGCCCGCCAGCTCGAGCACCTCGGCGGCCAGGTACTCGAGTACGGCAGCCAGGTAGACCGGAGCGCCAGCTCCGACGCGCTCGGCGTAGTTTCCCTTGCGTAGGAGGCGGTGAATACGGCCCACGGGGAACTGAAGCCCCGCGCGGCTAGAACGGGTCTTGCTCTTGCCTTTCGCCTTGCCGCCCTTGCCACGTCCGGACATGGTGTTGCTTTTCGCTTGGTACGACGCCGGTTGCCGAAAACAAGAAAGCTGCTGCCTTCTGAGATGAGAGCCGTGCTCGAATGGTTTCCGTTGCCACCATCGCGCGCCGCCGCTCGCGGGGAACGGATGAGAGTGTGAGAGAGAGAAGCCGTGCGAACCAATGGGGCGCGCGCGTTGTGCTGATCTCGTCAACACCCCTCGCTCATATTTAAGCGCGGCGAGACGGGGGGACACGCGCATTCGACTCTGGTCTCGCGTGCGTGTTGTGTGAAATCATGCCTCCCCAACCGTCTGGCAAAGCCGTCAAGAAGGCCGGCAAGGCGCAGAAGAATGTGCGCGCCACGGACAAGAAGAAGAAGAAGCGCCGCAGGAAGGAGAGCTTCTCCATCTACATCTATAAGGTGCTGAAGCAGGTGCACCCCGACACTGGTGTCTCCAGCAAGGCCATGTCCATCATGAACAGCTTCGTGAACGACATCTTCGAGCGTATCGCCGCCGAGTCGTCACGCCTTGCTCACTACAACAAGCGCTCGACCATCACGAGCCGGGAGATCCAGACCGCGGTGCGCCTGCTGCTGCCCGGAGAGCTGGCCAAGCACGCGGTGTCCGAGGGTACAAAAGCCGTCACCAAGTACACCAGCTCCAAGTAGGCGTGCGTCGTGGGCCACAGCGAGCAACGACAAATCAACGGCTCTTCTCAGAGCCACCCAAATTGTCTGCGTCGGCATAGGGGTTGTGCTGAGAGATTCGGCTCCGAATCCATCCTCTTCTCTCTGTTGAACACCGCTAGCAGGAGCGTTGGTGTGCCGCGCTCGACGTGTGTGCTCGGGGAGGTTGAACAGGTAAATTAGAGAAGACCGAGTGCGCGGAGAAAAGTGCCACAAGTACGGTAATGGAGGGAAAACAAAACCAGGAGCGTGGTAATTAAAAAAAAAAAAAAAAAACAGGGGGAAGGTGGCCGCTTCTCTCAAAAAAAGGTAACATGAACTCGAGTGTGTTCAGCTCTTGGGAAATGATAGAATAGGAAACTCGCGTCAGCGCTTGCCCGAGCAACTCCGACATGTCGGGCCAAATATGAAGGGGTATACACGGTATGCAGTGCATGCGGAGAGAAGGAAACTGCCGAACACTTGATAATGCTATGTAAAGGGCTTCACCTTATAGTTTAGAATGATGGCGCAGAGTTTTTCAAAAGCACCGGGGTTTAGAGACGGGGGAGGGCAAAATAGACTTTAGGCGGGTAGAATTAACTAGAAGGTGGTTATCTTATTGGTGGCTAAAGTCAAGGCAAGAGTGAAAACTAAACCATTCACTGCAAAGCACCGCGGTCCTATACTTCACTATTTAAAGAGAGAAAAAAAACAAGATAAATGTAGCTGTTTGTTAGGTCAGCATTATGGCTAGGTGGTGATAGCTGCCGCCCGATGTGAAGGGTACAGCCACATTCATCAGACAGCGCAGAGTTCCTTCTCTGCCACGCCATTCATTTGTTTACGAAATTGGGGCATTTATTTCTTGAGAGCGCAGGGCAGGCCCGTTTCGAGACTGTAGGAGGAGTGAATGTAGCTTAAAGTGCGTGGCGCGGTGAAAAATGTGCGGAAGCATTGATGCAAGAAAAGATAGGGGAGAAATATATAGACGCATGTGACAATAGCTGTAGAAGCAGAAAAGCGTGGCGGCGGACTGCATGCTAATTATTGTCCGAAAGCAAAGTATCGACAGCCCGAGTGAAGGAAAAAACAAAACTGTGCGTACGCATGACAGGGGTACCACGCAGGTGATTTATATAGTGCACAAAGAAGTACGAAATCCAGTAAAGAAAGGCGGTCGACACGAGGTATGGGCATTTCCCGTTTTCGCACCGAGTGCTCCGTTTGCGCGTCGCCGAAAGAAACATAGCCAGGCCGGCCAGCAAACGACACTGCTCGGCTTGACGTTTACATAATCACACGGTGTAGCGGAACACTGTGTTCTCTTCGAAAGAACAAATGCGCCTGTGCTAGGCACAAATGAGTGGTACGTTCCATTCGGAATGTGGTGGGAAACTTACCTTAAATGAATGAGCGGACGCACCGTTTATTTCCGCTTTGTTTTAGATTACTGACTATGTTCGGCGGGTCGACAGTGCATTTGTATGAAGCTTTCAAGCGCGATCATTTTGTAATTTCGCATCGTGCGTCCCTGCCACAAGTTCGGGGAAGGAATACTTTCAATATGGGAACCCTCATGATTGTGAAAGATGAAACTGCGACTACTTAAACACACTTGCACCACAGAAATGGCACGCGCAGTTTGGTATTGGGGCACGTGAGAAGGGAATACAATAGATGGGCATTGGCGCGCATCTTTTTTTCTTATTGATATGATATGTAAGGAGATGTCGGCGCACCATTATGGCGCCGGCTACTCCTTGGCCGTTGAGTTAAACTTGAACACGTATCTTGAAGCAAAACGTACAAAGCAGTGCATGGAAAGTAGAAAACTCGGGCAGAGATATGCAAAGACACACTTACACTTATACGCACATATCAGAACACAATGGTAAGTAAATGTTCGAAAGTCAATGAATGAAGTCTCTGATATAATGTCCCTCGATAATATTCGGTCCACCAGCACAAAACAGTAGAGCACACGTCTGGTCCGTATAAAGATGCATTCGCTCGTGTGTACATAATTGTCGACACGTCATTCATTTCACAACACACACATGATGAGAGTCACGTGATACTGTACATAATAAGTACATTTGTTACAAATGAAAGTTCGTTATTTCTTAATACTTATCAGCAATCCCGCTGTCTTGTAAAGAACGTGTTGATGCTTTTAAAGCGTGCGACTGTAAAACTCGAGTAGGCCACGGACCCAGAAGTTTCTTCATGTTAAACGGTCTGCGGTCTAATGCCAACTGTTCGGACTTAAGACGGCGTCTCGTGATGTGGACAGTCTACGAGAAGGTGACATACGTCTTCATCTATCAATCCGCATTCGCATTCGGGACTTTCAGCTCTGCCGTGTCTGTGCAAAGAAAAAAAAAAAAAACAAATGTTTTTGTGTATGCCGTGCCTAGCCTCAATCGGTCAATTAGAGTTTCCGATATTCTATCTAATGCCAGCGTAATTTTTAATTCAATAAATGGATCGATGTGGTATAAATCGCACCTCTTTGTACTTTGGTCAAACCAAGCAGTTTTGCTCATTCTGAAAGTTGTATTCTTTATAATACTACGCAATTCACTTTTTTCGAAATATTGGTTGCCACGATGTGTAGACCTACTTTGTGTGCTCTGGACGGCTCTGGAAGGCCAACTGCAAATCTTCTTTGCACAGCTGATGCCGTCCGGATAGTCGTTGATAGATTACTTAACAGGTTGTCAGCCTCCGAAGGTATTATGTAAGCGAAAGTACGCATGCGTAAAACATGCAGCGAACGAACACTCTTCCAACGCTGTAAAGAAGAAAGAATGCATAAAGGGTGGTGCATTTTACGCTCCAATCTCGTCCTATGTAAGGCGCTTTAGAGTTAGGGCTGTTTTGCCTGTAATTGCGTGACCCTTGCAGGGTTCCTCACAGTGCAACCGTGCACTTGAAACGGGCAGGTGTTGAACCACCCCGCAAGGAGATGGGGAAACTTCGCTGCGACCGGACCGCTTGACAGTCCGTGTTTACGGGAGGAGAGGCGCGCCCGAGAGGAGGTGCGCTC
Source organism: Rhipicephalus microplus (assembly GCF_043290135.1). NCBI lineage: Eukaryota > Metazoa > Arthropoda > Arachnida > Ixodida > Ixodidae > Rhipicephalus > Rhipicephalus microplus. The sequence continues at coordinate 113,822 of NW_027464919.1, forward strand.
TCACTCTCTGCCGTCCCCGTGAATGCTGAAATGAGCGCGGTCGCGTTGCGTGGCTTCGGTGAAACTGCCGTATCGCGATATGTAGTGGAGCTGCCACAGTAAAATTTGAGACACGCGTAGCCAGCCAAAGGTGCTGTTACTTTGCCGAATTTCACGTGCCGGCGTCCACAACAACGCGAGCACGCTTTGTTTAGAAATTTCCGGCCATGAGGCCGTGCCCGGACCGCGTGTGTTAGTCCCTTGGTTTGGCGACAAGGATGGCGTCAAAGTGACGCCGTGAAACGGGTTTCGTGCGTGCAAATGAGGCATTGATGTGATTAGAGAGAAAGCGAGAACATAGAAAAGAAAAAAAAAAAGAGGGGGGGGGGGGCACACGCCGGGGACGAGTAGTCGCAAAGTGTTAAGTGTGCAGTTTATTTACGTGCGGCACACAGGTGAGCTGTTGCAGCTGTGAGTTTTGACAAATATTGCGTGTGTCATGTTCAGTGGACACGATGAAACGTTTTTTAGCGAACGCGTTGTATCCGCTGGGCTTGTACGTACGCGTACATGAATTGTCGCTTACTCGGTTTGATGTCTCCTTGCCGCTGGGGCAGCTGATACGACTGATACGCCATTTTGCAGCAGTGAAGGGTGCGTGAATGAATGGGCAAGAAACTTAGCAACAGTAACGAGAAAAGAATTAAAAACAAACAAACAAACGAAAGCATGTTTGCCGTGTATATTCAATCTTGTAGTGCAGAAAAATAGTCAGTGCAGCAACCTGCGCGGCCAACGCGCTCCTCGCGAAGAAAAGAGGGAGAGAGAGACGAGCTGGCCGCCGACCAACCGGCGTGCGCCGTTCGCCTTCCTCCTCAGTCTCGCGGGCCGGCGCCGACACCGCGACTCGATCGTGTCGAGCATTCGCTTTCCGGGCGCGTTTCGAAGCAGAAGCAGAAACTTCGGAAGCCGTCATGTCTGGCCGTGGCAAAGGTGGCAAAGGGCTGGGGAAGGGTGGCGCCAAGCGTCATCGAAAGGTGTTGCGTGACAACATCCAGGGCATAACCAAGCCGGCCATCCGTCGTCTGGCGCGCCGTGGCGGTGTCAAGCGCATCTCTGGCCTCATCTACGAGGAAACTCGCGGCGTTCTCAAGGTGTTCCTCGAGAACGTGATCCGCGATGCCGTCACTTACACCGAGCACGCCAAAAGGAAGACCGTGACAGCCATGGACGTCGTGTACGCCCTCAAGCGTCAGGGCCGCACCCTGTACGGATTCGGAGGCTAAGAAGCCAGCGGCGTCGCCTGCAGCCAGCCAACGAGAACACAACAGCCCTCTTCAGGGCTACCCACTTGATGCTTCGGCAGTGTGATCCCAGCGGTTCGCCATACCCGTCCGTCCCTCTTTGCAATATCATTGCGTCATCGCTCAGGTGAGCAGCACCTCGTGTAGTAGTAGCTTGATCGCGCTGGGTACTTGTCACGTTCACCGCATTTCGTTCGCGTCGTCGTCTTTCTCCTGGGTCTGCATGCACGAATCAATCGCCGCATCTGCGAGTTCTTCCTCTCCTTCCTGCAAGCCAAGCTGCTAAAACGGGCCCGTCAAGCGAACGTCGCCTAGTTACCTTATCGCGCGAAGGAAGAAGCCGAGCGCAGCGTTCTACCCTGGTCACTGCATTCTTGGAGACACGACTATGCTCAGGAAGCACGAACTCGCTTTTTTCTTTGGAATGCCCACTACACGATCGCGTCACGTTGTGTCAAAATAAATAAAAACGCACTATGTTCTACCGTGGGGCACCCAGACGAAGAAGGGATGTGTACTTACAAATGAAAAAATTGATTGTGACAGGTTGGTCGTGTTTACCGCGCCCGCTGTGCACTCAGAAGTCCCCATTCAATAACACATTGTGTACATTGTCACGCCTAATAATTTTTGTTTGTTTTTTTTTTCACACCTGGCGCTGCCGAGCTGCAAAATACAAAAAAAAAAAGAAAGAAAAGTGGAAGGGGATGTTTAAACAGAATTTCTGCGCAAGTCAGAAGCAAGTACACAATAAGCGCTGCCCATGCAGCGTGCTGAGGGAAGCTGCACTTGATAGAAGTGGCACTCATGTACTGTACTGGTGCTGCGAACACTGCAGTTGTGAAAGCTTTACTTGGACGGACAGCTACGCAACAAGTGTTTCCATTTCGCCGGCAGAGGTGGTCACTCTAGGGAGGCTGGCTTGGCCGCCCACGCGAGAGGGGGAGGGGGACTGGCCCATGTAAACGCGAAAGGTTCGAGCGCGGGAAATTCGAAAGCAAGGCGCGCTCGCGTGAGCCTGCCGTCAGATGGCGACACCAACCCACGAGCATTGCATTTTCAAGTGCACCCTTGGTTTCCCACCCACCTCCGCACAGGACGAGGCGTGTCGAATGTGTAACCAAGGCGCACGACAGTGGTTCTGCTCAGGCAAGCCTACCTATAACAAAAATTGTTCTCCATGTGTGTACCTTCATTTTCTCGTGAAAATGTGAAAGAGGAGTGAATGGGGCTTTTTGAGGCGCGTGTTGATCTTCGTTTCTATTATGATTATTATTTTTCACCCTTTCATTGAGTCCATTTCCTGCTTTTTGTGCCACATATTTAGCACTTAGAGGTTGGGGGGGGGGGGGGGGGATTGCTGATGTGTAAGATGGAAAAGAAGAGGAAAGTGAGCCCCGAAACTGTCTGCATCAGGATGCGACACCTCAGCGGTAGCTCACAAGGGATGGGGGGTGAGGGGGGATTAAAAGGGTGGGAATAAAAGTGTAGAGAAAGAGACATGAGGGAAGCCAGAGTGAGACGACATATCGAGGGAATAGGAGTAAAAATGAAACAAAACATTCGAACGCAAACACCCCGTACATCCAACCGCCATTGAGCGCACCTAGTAGTTTGGCAAGTATGTATGAGTGATTCTTAAGAGGGAAAGGAAGATAAAATTGAGTCCCGTTACTGTCTGCGATTGAGCAAGTAGGCGCGCTCAGTGGCAGTTGGATGTACGGGGTGTTTGTGTTAGAATGTTTTGTTGCGTTTTACTCCTTGTCGTTGCGCGGACGTGTATGCATATACCAACACTGCCGGTGGTCTCTCGTCGTCTTCGCCCATCTACGTAATGGTCGCAAATAAGCGACAACGCAAGGAGCAAGTTTTTTTGGCGTGGCAGTGCGCATTTGCCCTCGGTGATGCGAGGCGCTCTAGTGCGATGCGCGCTGTTGGCGTGAATGGTGGCGTCTCGCACTCCGTCGCGCCGCTTCGGGAAGCGACGAGCTACAGCGTCGATTGATGTGTTGCCTGGAAGGCGAAAGAAATGCGCAGCAGGCTGTATTGTACAGCGGTAGTGGTTTCGTTTCGGTGTACCTCTTTGCAGCCGCGAACTGCACGGTTGCCCGAAAATGAGCGCCAGCCAGCATCCTGGCGTACGCTTCCGCGCTCGCACGCGGACGGGTTCTCACGCTTCGGCCAATGGGAGGGAGAGAGATGGGTCGTGCGGCGAAGCCGCTTTTGCCGATCTCCGGCAGGAGCGCAGTTTCGCTCCGTCAGTCGAGGTGATCGGACGCACGCAGCATGGCCCGAACTAAACAAACCGCGCGCAAGAGTACTGGAGGCAAGGCTCCGCGTAAGCAGCTTGCTACCAAGGCTGCTCGCAAGAGTGCCCCTGCCACAGGCGGGGTGAAGAAACCTCACCGTTACAGGCCTGGAACCGTGGCCCTGCGTGAAATTCGCCGATACCAGAAGTCGACCGAACTGCTGATCCGCAAGCTTCCCTTTCAGCGCCTGGTGCGGGAAATCGCTCAGGACTTCAAGACGGACCTCCGTTTCCAGAGTTCTGCCGTGATGGCCCTACAGGAAGCTAGCGAGGCCTACCTCGTTGGTCTTTTCGAAGACACCAACCTGTGCGCCATCCACGCTAAGCGCGTCACCATCATGCCAAAGGACATCCAGCTGGCTCGGCGCATTCGCGGTGAGCGCGCCTAAGTTGGGCTGCTCCCTGCGCTTCGGTCGACAGGCAAGCAACAACAAACGGTCCTTCTCAGGACCACCAACGTGTCTGCTTTGGCTACGAGACCACTCCAGGCCACGTACTCCGGCCGCACCCTCTTTTGCTGTCATGTTTTGTACGTACGTGGCTGCCGTTGTCTAGCGCGCGGAAGAACGGAACGTCGGCGCGTCGTTATTACGAAGAAATGGCTCAGCTTTGACAAATTCAAGGTAAAAGTGTGTATCATTATGAGTAGACAGAGAAAAGGTAGGCTAGCTTCAGTCGGTGTGTGTGCAGCAGCCGTGCTGCGACCCTGTGGTGTGTCAATTTCATTTATGTGTTTACCTTTTTGCCCGCCGCTTGTAAGGTGTTTTTGAGGGCTTCTGTTTGCGTAACGCCATGGTGACTTGGGCTGCTGGACCCCGGCGCAACTTTTGGGTGCACTCGTAGGAGGTGATGAAGTTTTACCGAGAGACGAAATAAACAATTGTATCGGGCCAGTTGGTAAGGATCCATCTCGCTAGGAAGCGCAGCCACTATTACACAGACCTCACAACACAAGCGCTTAACTTCAACTGAACTTTCATTGCAAACGTCAGAGTTTATAAAGGGGGTGAACAGAGAAAAAGAATAGTAAAAGGTAGACAACAAAAAGCACACGTGCCAGTCCCGCACATTACTGTCTGTTATTCTCTATCACCCCATCCAAAAAACAGTTCTTTCCGCGTGAGCGCGATAGAGAGTGCACTAACACACTCGAAATCATCGCGTGTCATTTCCTTTCATTTCTTTTGAAGCTGAACAAGTTTTTGTGCCATATTCTGGACAATTTTTTTTTTTTTTTTTGCAATAAACGTTTAGTTGAAGTTAAGCGCTTGTGTTGTGTGTTCTGTGTAATAGTGGCTGCGCTGCCTAGCAAGATAGACGAAATAAATTGTGTTAGAAGCACCAAATGGAATGCGCTAACGGCGGGTTCTCTCTCTCTCTCTCTCTTTTTTTTTTTTTACCTTACGTTTGTTTTTCTATTCAAAGGTATTAAATTTACTCTGTCCCTGTGCTGACCCGTTCAGGTGTCATCGTAAGGATAGACGGTTACGTGTGGAGCTTTTTTTTTTTTTTTTTTTAATGAGAAATGACAACGCTTACATGCTCTTTTCTGTCTTTTTCGGTGCCGAGCTGCGTGATTTGGTTGTCTCTTTGCAGCATTTGGCGTCGCGCACTTGTGGCTAACTGATGTCGCGAGGAAATATATATAAAGTATAGAAAAACAAACACGCTTGAGGGTACGAACAGAGCCATCGTGACTGCGAAGCGAAACACGGCCGCGTCACCTGTTTGGGTGGTCCTTAGAAGGACCGTTTGGGGAATGCGGCGAGCGCGCGGAAGGGGTGCTCGCTTACGCCTTCTTCTCCGTCTTCTTTGGAAGAAGCACGGCTTGAATGTTGGGCAACACACCGCCCTGCGCGATGGTGACGCCGGAAAGCAGTTTGTTCAGCTCCTCGTCGTTGCGGATGGCGAGCTGCAAGTGACGGGGGATGATCCGGGTCTTCTTGTTGTCACGAGCGGCGTTGCCCGCCAGCTCGAGCACCTCGGCGGCCAGGTACTCGAGTACGGCAGCCAGGTAGACCGGAGCGCCAGCTCCGACGCGCTCGGCGTAGTTTCCCTTGCGTAGGAGGCGGTGAATACGGCCCACGGGGAACTGAAGCCCCGCGCGGCTAGAACGGGTCTTGCTCTTGCCTTTCGCCTTGCCGCCCTTGCCACGTCCGGACATGGTGTTGCTTTTCGCTTGGTACGACGCCGGTTGCCGAAAACAAGAAAGCTGCTGCCTTCTGAGATGAGAGCCGTGCTCGAATGGTTTCCGTTGCCACCATCGCGCGCCGCCGCTCGCGGGGAACGGATGAGAGTGTGAGAGAGAGAAGCCGTGCGAACCAATGGGGCGCGCGCGTTGTGCTGATCTCGTCAACACCCCTCGCTCATATTTAAGCGCGGCGAGACGGGGGGACACGCGCATTCGACTCTGGTCTCGCGTGCGTGTTGTGTGAAATCATGCCTCCCCAACCGTCTGGCAAAGCCGTCAAGAAGGCCGGCAAGGCGCAGAAGAATGTGCGCGCCACGGACAAGAAGAAGAAGAAGCGCCGCAGGAAGGAGAGCTTCTCCATCTACATCTATAAGGTGCTGAAGCAGGTGCACCCCGACACTGGTGTCTCCAGCAAGGCCATGTCCATCATGAACAGCTTCGTGAACGACATCTTCGAGCGTATCGCCGCCGAGTCGTCACGCCTTGCTCACTACAACAAGCGCTCGACCATCACGAGCCGGGAGATCCAGACCGCGGTGCGCCTGCTGCTGCCCGGAGAGCTGGCCAAGCACGCGGTGTCCGAGGGTACAAAAGCCGTCACCAAGTACACCAGCTCCAAGTAGGCGTGCGTCGTGGGCCACAGCGAGCAACGACAAATCAACGGCTCTTCTCAGAGCCACCCAAATTGTCTGCGTCGGCATAGGGGTTGTGCTGAGAGATTCGGCTCCGAATCCATCCTCTTCTCTCTGTTGAACACCGCTAGCAGGAGCGTTGGTGTGCCGCGCTCGACGTGTGTGCTCGGGGAGGTTGAACAGGTAAATTAGAGAAGACCGAGTGCGCGGAGAAAAGTGCCACAAGTACGGTAATGGAGGGAAAACAAAACCAGGAGCGTGGTAATTAAAAAAAAAAAAAAAAAACAGGGGGAAGGTGGCCGCTTCTCTCAAAAAAAGGTAACATGAACTCGAGTGTGTTCAGCTCTTGGGAAATGATAGAATAGGAAACTCGCGTCAGCGCTTGCCCGAGCAACTCCGACATGTCGGGCCAAATATGAAGGGGTATACACGGTATGCAGTGCATGCGGAGAGAAGGAAACTGCCGAACACTTGATAATGCTATGTAAAGGGCTTCACCTTATAGTTTAGAATGATGGCGCAGAGTTTTTCAAAAGCACCGGGGTTTAGAGACGGGGGAGGGCAAAATAGACTTTAGGCGGGTAGAATTAACTAGAAGGTGGTTATCTTATTGGTGGCTAAAGTCAAGGCAAGAGTGAAAACTAAACCATTCACTGCAAAGCACCGCGGTCCTATACTTCACTATTTAAAGAGAGAAAAAAAACAAGATAAATGTAGCTGTTTGTTAGGTCAGCATTATGGCTAGGTGGTGATAGCTGCCGCCCGATGTGAAGGGTACAGCCACATTCATCAGACAGCGCAGAGTTCCTTCTCTGCCACGCCATTCATTTGTTTACGAAATTGGGGCATTTATTTCTTGAGAGCGCAGGGCAGGCCCGTTTCGAGACTGTAGGAGGAGTGAATGTAGCTTAAAGTGCGTGGCGCGGTGAAAAATGTGCGGAAGCATTGATGCAAGAAAAGATAGGGGAGAAATATATAGACGCATGTGACAATAGCTGTAGAAGCAGAAAAGCGTGGCGGCGGACTGCATGCTAATTATTGTCCGAAAGCAAAGTATCGACAGCCCGAGTGAAGGAAAAAACAAAACTGTGCGTACGCATGACAGGGGTACCACGCAGGTGATTTATATAGTGCACAAAGAAGTACGAAATCCAGTAAAGAAAGGCGGTCGACACGAGGTATGGGCATTTCCCGTTTTCGCACCGAGTGCTCCGTTTGCGCGTCGCCGAAAGAAACATAGCCAGGCCGGCCAGCAAACGACACTGCTCGGCTTGACGTTTACATAATCACACGGTGTAGCGGAACACTGTGTTCTCTTCGAAAGAACAAATGCGCCTGTGCTAGGCACAAATGAGTGGTACGTTCCATTCGGAATGTGGTGGGAAACTTACCTTAAATGAATGAGCGGACGCACCGTTTATTTCCGCTTTGTTTTAGATTACTGACTATGTTCGGCGGGTCGACAGTGCATTTGTATGAAGCTTTCAAGCGCGATCATTTTGTAATTTCGCATCGTGCGTCCCTGCCACAAGTTCGGGGAAGGAATACTTTCAATATGGGAACCCTCATGATTGTGAAAGATGAAACTGCGACTACTTAAACACACTTGCACCACAGAAATGGCACGCGCAGTTTGGTATTGGGGCACGTGAGAAGGGAATACAATAGATGGGCATTGGCGCGCATCTTTTTTTCTTATTGATATGATATGTAAGGAGATGTCGGCGCACCATTATGGCGCCGGCTACTCCTTGGCCGTTGAGTTAAACTTGAACACGTATCTTGAAGCAAAACGTACAAAGCAGTGCATGGAAAGTAGAAAACTCGGGCAGAGATATGCAAAGACACACTTACACTTATACGCACATATCAGAACACAATGGTAAGTAAATGTTCGAAAGTCAATGAATGAAGTCTCTGATATAATGTCCCTCGATAATATTCGGTCCACCAGCACAAAACAGTAGAGCACACGTCTGGTCCGTATAAAGATGCATTCGCTCGTGTGTACATAATTGTCGACACGTCATTCATTTCACAACACACACATGATGAGAGTCACGTGATACTGTACATAATAAGTACATTTGTTACAAATGAAAGTTCGTTATTTCTTAATACTTATCAGCAATCCCGCTGTCTTGTAAAGAACGTGTTGATGCTTTTAAAGCGTGCGACTGTAAAACTCGAGTAGGCCACGGACCCAGAAGTTTCTTCATGTTAAACGGTCTGCGGTCTAATGCCAACTGTTCGGACTTAAGACGGCGTCTCGTGATGTGGACAGTCTACGAGAAGGTGACATACGTCTTCATCTATCAATCCGCATTCGCATTCGGGACTTTCAGCTCTGCCGTGTCTGTGCAAAGAAAAAAAAAAAAACAAATGTTTTTGTGTATGCCGTGCCTAGCCTCAATCGGTCAATTAGAGTTTCCGATATTCTATCTAATGCCAGCGTAATTTTTAATTCAATAAATGGATCGATGTGGTATAAATCGCACCTCTTTGTACTTTGGTCAAACCAAGCAGTTTTGCTCATTCTGAAAGTTGTATTCTTTATAATACTACGCAATTCACTTTTTTCGAAATATTGGTTGCCACGATGTGTAGACCTACTTTGTGTGCTCTGGACGGCTCTGGAAGGCCAACTGCAAATCTTCTTTGCACAGCTGATGCCGTCCGGATAGTCGTTGATAGATTACTTAACAGGTTGTCAGCCTCCGAAGGTATTATGTAAGCGAAAGTACGCATGCGTAAAACATGCAGCGAACGAACACTCTTCCAACGCTGTAAAGAAGAAAGAATGCATAAAGGGTGGTGCATTTTACGCTCCAATCTCGTCCTATGTAAGGCGCTTTAGAGTTAGGGCTGTTTTGCCTGTAATTGCGTGACCCTTGCAGGGTTCCTCACAGTGCAACCGTGCACTTGAAACGGGCAGGTGTTGAACCACCCCGCAAGGAGATGGGGAAACTTCGCTGCGACCGGACCGCTTGACAGTCCGTGTTTACGGGAGGAGAGGCGCGCCCGAGAGGAGGTGCGCTCTCACTCTCTGCCGTCCCCGTGAATGCTGAAATGAGCGCGGTCGCGTTGCGTGGCTTCGGTGAAACTGCCGTATCGCGATATGTAGTGGAGCTGCCACAGTAAAATTTGAGACACGCGTAGCCAGCCAAAGGTGCTGTTACTTTGCCGAATTTCACGTGCCGGCGTCCACAACAACGCGAGCACGCTTTGTTTAGAAATTTCCGGCCATGAGGCCGTGCCCGGACCGCGTGTGTTAGTCCCTTGGTTTGGCGACAAGGATGGCGTCAAAGTGACGCCGTGAAACGGGTTTCGTGCGTGCAAATGAGGCATTGATGTGATTAGAGAGAAAGCGAGAACATAGAAAAGAAAAAAAAAAAAGAGGGGGGGGGGCACACGCCGGGGACGAGTAGTCGCAAAGTGTTAAGTGTGCAGTTTATTTACGTGCGGCACACAGGTGAGCTGTTGCAGCTGTGAGTTTTGACAAATATTGCGTGTGTCATGTTCAGTGGACACGATGAAACGTTTTTTAGCGAACGCGTTGTATCCGCTGGGCTTGTACGTACGCGTACATGAATTGTCGCTTACTCGGTTTGATGTCTCCTTGCCGCTGGGGCAGCTGATACGACTGATACGCCATTTTGCAGCAGTGAAGGGTGCGTGAATGAATGGGCAAGAAACTTAGCAACAGTAACGAGAAAAGAATTAAAAACAAACAAACAAACGAAAGCATGTTTGCCGTGTATATTCAATCTTGTAGTGCAGAAAAATAGTCAGTGCAGCAACCTGCGCGGCCAACGCGCTCCTCGCGAAGAAAAGAGGGAGAGAGAGACGAGCTGGCCGCCGACCAACCGGCGTGCGCCGTTCGCCTTCCTCCTCAGTCTCGCGGGCCGGCGCCGACACCGCGACTCGATCGTGTCGAGCATTCGCTTTCCGGGCGCGTTTCGAAGCAGAAGCAGAAACTTCGGAAGCCGTCATGTCTGGCCGTGGCAAAGGTGGCAAAGGGCTGGGGAAGGGTGGCGCCAAGCGTCATCGAAAGGTGTTGCGTGACAACATCCAGGGCATAACCAAGCCGGCCATCCGTCGTCTGGCGCGCCGTGGCGGTGTCAAGCGCATCTCTGGCCTCATCTACGAGGAAACTCGCGGCGTTCTCAAGGTGTTCCTCGAGAACGTGATCCGCGATGCCGTCACTTACACCGAGCACGCCAAAAGGAAGACCGTGACAGCCATGGACGTCGTGTACGCCCTCAAGCGTCAGGGCCGCACCCTGTACGGATTCGGAGGCTAAGAAGCCAGCGGCGTCGCCTGCAGCCAGCCAACGAGAACACAACAGCCCTCTTCAGGGCTACCCACTTGATGCTTCGGCAGTGTGATCCCAGCGGTTCGCCATACCCGTCCGTCCCTCTTTGCAATATCATTGCGTCATCGCTCAGGTGAGCAGCACCTCGTGTAGTAGTAGCTTGATCGCGCTGGGTACTTGTCACGTTCACCGCATTTCGTTCGCGTCGTCGTCTTTCTCCTGGGTCTGCATGCACGAATCAATCGCCGCATCTGCGAGTTCTTCCTCTCCTTCCTGCAAGCCAAGCTGCTAAAACGGGCCCGTCAAGCGAACGTCGCCTAGTTACCTTATCGCGCGAAGGAAGAAGCCGAGCGCAGCGTTCTACCCTGGTCACTGCATTCTTGGAGACACGACTATGCTCAGGAAGCACGAACTCGCTTTTTTCTTTGGAATGCCCACTACACGATCGCGTCACGTTGTGTCAAAATAAATAAAAACGCACTATGTTCTACCGTGGGGCACCCAGACGAAGAAGGGATGTGTACTTACAAATGAAAAAATTGATTGTGACAGGTTGGTCGTGTTTACCGCGCCCGCTGTGCACTCAGAAGTGCCCCATTCAATAACACATTGTGTACATTGTCACGCCTAATAATTTTTGTTTGTTTTTTTTTTTTCACACCTGGCGCTGCCGAGCTGCAAAATACAAAAAAAAAAAGAAAGAAAAGTGGAAGGGGATGTTTAAACAGAATTTCTGCGCAAGTCAGAAGCAAGTACACAATAAGCGCTGCCCATGCAGCGTGCTGAGGGAAGCTGCACTTGATAGAAGTGGCACTCATGTACTGTACTGGTGCTGCGAACACTGCAGTTGTGAAAGCTTTACTTGGACGGACAGCTACGCAACAAGTGTTTCCATTTCGCCGGCAGAGGTGGTCACTCTAGGGAGGCTGGCTTCGCCGCCCACGCGAGAGGGGGGGGGGGGGGGGGACTAGCCCATGATGTAAACGCGAGAGGTTCGAGCGCGGGAAATTCGAAAGCAAGGCGCGCTCGCGTGAGCCTGCCGTCAGATGGCGACACCAACCCACGAGCATTGCATTTTCAAGTGCACCCTTGGTTTCCCACCCACCTCCGCACAGGACGAGGCGTGTCGAATGTGTAACCAAGGCGCACGACAGTGGTTCTGCTCAGGCAAGCCTACCTATAACAAAAATTGTTCTCCATGTGTGTACCTTCATTTTCTCGTGAAAATGTGAAAGAGGAGTGAATGGGGCTTTTTGAGGCGCGTGTTGATCTTCGTTTCTATTATGATTATTATTTTTCACCCTTTCATTGAGTCCATTTCCTGCTGCTTTTTGTGCCACATATTTAGCACTTAGAGGTTGGGGGGGGGGGGGGGATTGCTGATGTGTAAGATGGAAAAGAAGAGGAAAGTGAGCCCCGAAACTGTCTGCATCAGGATGCGACACCTCAGCGGTAGCTCACAAGGGATGGGGGGTGAGGGGGGATTAAAAGGGTGGGAATAAAAGTGTAGAGAAAGAGACATGAGGGAAGCCAGAGTGAGACGACATATCGAGGGAATAGGAGTAAAAATGAAACAAAACATTCGAACGCAAACACCCCGTACATCCAACCGCCATTGAGCGCACCTAGTAGTTTGGCAAGTATGTATGAGTGATTCTTAAGAGGGAAAGGAAGATAAAATTGAGTCCCGTTACTGTCTGCGATTGAGCAAGTAGGCGCGCTCAGTGGCAGTTGGATGTACGGGGTGTTTGTGTTAGAATGTTTTGTTGCGTTTTACTCCTTGTCGTTGCGCGGACGTGTATGCATATACCAACACTGCCGGTGGTCTCTCGTCGTCTTCGCCCATCTACGTAATGGTCGCAAATAAGCGACAACGCAAGGAGCAAGTTTTTTTGGCGTGGCAGTGCGCATTTGCCCTCGGTGATGCGAGGCGCTCTAGTGCGATGCGCGCTGTTGGCGTGAATGGTGGCGTCTCGCACTCCGTCGCGCCGCTTCGGGAAGCGACGAGCTACAGCGTCGATTGATGTGTTGCCTGGAAGGCGAAAGAAATGCGCAGCAGGCTGTATTGTACAGCGGTAGTGGTTTCGTTTCGGTGTACCTCTTTGCAGCCGCGAACTGCACGGTTGCCCGAAAATGAGCGCCAGCCAGCATCCTGGCGTACGCTTCCGCGCTCGCACGCGGACGGGTTCTCACGCTTCGGCCAATGGGAGGGAGAGAGATGGGTCGTGCGGCGAAGCCGCTTTTGCCGATCTCCGGCAGGAGCGCAGTTTCGCTCCGTCAGTCGAGGTGATCGGACGCACGCAGCATGGCCCGAACTAAACAAACCGCGCGCAAGAGTACTGGAGGCAAGGCTCCGCGTAAGCAGCTTGCCAAGGCTGCTCGCAAGAGTGCCCCTGCCACAGGCGGGGTGAAGAAACCTCACCGTTACAGGCCTGGAACCGTGGCCCTGCGTGAAATTCGCCGATACCAGAAGTCGACCGAACTGCTGATCCGCAAGCTTCCCTTTCAGCGCCTGGTGCGGGAAATCGCTCAGGACTTCAAGACGGACCTCCGTTTCCAGAGTTCTGCCGTGATGGCCCTACAGGAAGCTAGCGAGGCCTACCTCGTTGGTCTTTTCGAAGACACCAACCTGTGCGCCATCCACGCTAAGCGCGTCACCATCATGCCAAAGGACATCCAGCTGGCTCGGCGCATTCGCGGTGAGCGCGCCTAAGTTGGGCTGCTCCCTGCGCTTCGGTCGACAGGCAAGCAACAACAAACGGTCCTTCTCAGGACCACCAACGTGTCTGCTTTGGCTACGAGACCACTCCAGGCCACGTACTCCGGCCGCACCCTCTTTTGCTGTCATGTTTTGTACGTACGTGGCTGCCGTTGTCTAGCGCGCGGAAGAACGGAACGTCGGCGCGTCGTTATTACGAAGAAATGGCTCAGCTT
>NW_027464920.1:0-25000 GCF_043290135.1 Rhipicephalus microplus
AATAATTCTCACGAAAGTACAGGGTAAGTTATTAGGCCAACTGTAATATAAAGGAAAAGAAAGAAAAGTGGGTGAAAAGATACCTTGCCGTGGACAGGATCCGAACCGGCGACCTTCGAATAACGCGTTCGATGGTCTACCACTGAGCTAATATGACAGCCATCTTCCCAGCCACTTTATTGAGTATGTATATCAATTTAAACGCGAGAGTGTCAGTCAGCGCCACTAGTAGCCAGGGCGGCGAGCGTGGCACCCTCCTTATGAGCCTGTTTGGCGTCACGTAGCACGTGAACATATTGCTAACTGGCAGCTGACCAATAGTCCACCGTACACAACCTAAAGGCACCAAGCCTGCCACTATGAGACCCTCGTTAATGAATAAGGGAAGCAAGTGTAAACTTAGGGGCTCGTTTTTTGTGTTTTACACATTAATAATGAGATCTAACGGACAATAATGCCAACGAAGGTACAGGGTAAGTTATTAGGCCAACTGTAATGTAAATGAGAAGAAAGAAATGTTTGTGAAAAGATACCTTGCCTTGGAAAGGATCCGAACCTGCGACCTTCGAATAACGCGTTCAATGGTCTACCACTGAGCTACTACGAAAGCCTTTTTCCCAGCCACTTTATTGGGTATCTATGTCAACTTAAACGTGAGAGTGTCAGTCAGCGCCACTAGTAGCCATGGCGGAGAGCGTGGCACACTCCTTATGAGCCTGTTTGGCGTCACGTAGCACGTGAACATACTGCTAACTGGCAGCTGACCAATAGTCCACCATATACAAACTGGAGGCACCAAGCATGCCAGTACGAGACCCTCGTTAATAATTAAGGGAAACAAGTGTAAACTTAAGAGCTCGTGTTTTGTGGTTTACACAATATTAATGAGATATAACAGACAATATTGCCAACGAAGGTACAGCGTAAGTTACTAGGCCAACTGTAATGTAAATGAGAAGAAAAGTGGGTGAAAAGATACCTTGCCGTGGACGGGATTCATACCTGCAACCTTCGAATAATGCGTTCGATGCTCTATCACTGAGCTACCACGACAGCCATATTCCCAGCCACTTTATTGGGTATCTATGTCAATTTGAACGTGGGAGGGTCAATCAGCGCCCCTAGTAGATATGGCGGCGAGCATGGCACACTCCTTGTGAGCCCTTCTGGAGTCACGTAGCACGTGAACATATTGCTAACTGGCAGCTGACCAATAGTCCATCGTATACAACCTAGAGGCACCAAGTCTGCCAGTACGAGACCCTCGCTAATGAATAAGGGAAACAAGTGTAAACCTAAGAGCTCGTTTTTCGTGTTTTACACAATAATAATGAGATATAACAGACAATAATTCCCACGAAAATACAGGGTAAGTTATTAGGCAAACTGTAATGTAAAGGAAAAGAAAGAAAAGTGGGTGAAAAGATACCTTGCAGTGGACAGGATCCGAACCTGCGACCTTCGAATAACGCGTTCGATGCTCCACCACTGAGCTACCACGACAGCCATCTTCCCAGCCACTTTATTGGGTATCTATGTCAATTTAAACGCGGGAGTGTCAGTAAGCGCCACTAGTAGCCATGGCGGCAAGCGTGGCACACTCCTTGTGAGCCTGTTTGGCGTCACGTAGCACGTGAACACATTGCTAACTGGCAGCTGACCAATAGTCCACCGTAAAAAACCTAGAGGCACCAAGTCTGCCAGTACGAGACCCTCGTTAATGAATAGGGGAAACAAGTGTAAACTTAACGGCTCGTTTTCAGTGTTTTACGCAATAATATTGAGATCTAACAGACAATAAATGCCACGAAGGTACAGGGTAAGTTATTAGGCCAACTGTAATGTAAAGAAAAAGAAAGAAAAGTGGGTGAAAAGATACCTTGCCGTGGACAGGATCCAAATCTGCGACCTTCGAATAACGCGTTCGATATACTACCACTGAGCTACCACGACAGCCATCTTCCCAGCCACTTTATTGGGTATCTGTGTCAATTTAAACGTGGTAGTGTCAGTCAGCACTACTAGTAGCTATGGCGGCGAGCGTGGCACACTCCTTATGAGCTTGTTTGGCGTCACGTAGCACGTGAACATATTGCTAACTGGCTGCTGACCAATAGTCCACCGTATACAACCTAGAGGGAACAAGTCTGCCAGTACGAGACCCTCGCTAATGACTAAGGGAAACAAGTGTAAACTTAACAGCTCGTTTTTCGTGTTTTACACAATAATAATGAGATATAGTAGACAATAATTCCAACAAAGGTACAGGGTAAGTTATTAGGCCAACTGTATTGTAAAGGAGAAGAAAGAAAAGTAGGTAGAAAGATACCTTTCCTTGGACAGGATCCGAACCTGCGACCTTCGAATAACGCGTTCGAAGGTCTACCACTGAGCTACCACGACAGCCATCTTCCCAGCCACTTTATTGGGTATCTATGTCAACTTAAACGTGGGAGTGTCAGTCAGCGCCACTTGTAGCCAAGGCGGCGAGCGTGGCACACTCCTTATGAGCCTGTTTGGCGTCACGTAGCACGTGAACATATTGCTAACTGGCAGCTGACCAATAGTCCACCATATACAACCTAGAGGCACCAAGTCTGCCAGTACGAGACCCTCGTTAATGAATGAGGGAGCAAGTGTAAACTTAACGGCTCGTTTTTAGTGTTTTACGCAATAATATTGAGAGCTAACAGACAATAATTCCCACGAAGGTACAGGGTAAGTTATTAGGCCAACTGTAATGTAAAGGAAAAGAAAGAAAAGTGGGTGAAAAGATACCTTGCCATGAACAGGATCCGAATCTGCGACCTTCGAATAACGCGTTTGATGATCTACCACTGAGCTAACACGACAGCCATCTTCCCAGCCACTTTATTGGGTATCTATGCCAATTTAAACGTGGGAGTGTCAGTCAGCGCCCCTAGTAGCCATGGCGGCGAGCGTGGCACACTTCTTGTGAACCCTTTTGGCATCACGTAGCACGTGAACATATTGCTAACTGGCAGCTTACCAATAGTCCACCGTATACAACCTAGAGGCACCAAGTCTGCCAGTACGAGACCCTCGTTAATGAATGAGGGAAACAAGTGTAAACTTGAAGGCTCGTTTTTCGTGTTTTACACAATATCATTGAGATCTAATGAACAATATTGCCAACAAAGGAACAGGGTAAGTTATTAGGCCAACTGTATTGTAAATGAGAAGAAAGAAAAGTGGGTGAAAAGATACCTTGCCTTGGAAAGGATCCGAACCTGCGACCTTCGAATAACGCGTTCAATGGTCTACCACTGAGCTACTACGAAAGCCTTTTTCCCAGCCACTTTATTGGGTATCTATGTCAACTTAAACGTGAGAGTGTCAGTCAGCGCCACTAGTAGCCATGGCGGAGAGCGTGGCACACTCCTTATGAGCCTGTTTGGCGTCACGTAGCACGTGAACATATTGCTAACTGGCAGCTGACCAATAGTCCACCATATACAAACTGGAGGCACCAAGCATGCCAGTACGAGACCCTCGTTAATAATTAAGGGAAACAAGTGTAAACTTAAGAGCTCGTGTTTTGTGGTTTACACAATATTAATGAGATATAACAGACAATATTGCCAACGAAGGTACAGGGTAAGTTACTAGGCCAACTGTAATGTAAATGAGAAGAAGAGTGGGTGAAAAGATACCTTGCCGTGGACGGGATTCATACCTGCAACCTTCGAATAATGCGTTCGATGCTCTATCACTGAGCTACCACAACAGCCATATTCCCAGCCACTTTATTGGGTATCTATGTCAATTTGAACGTGGGAGGGTCAATCAGCGCCCCTAGTAGACATGGCGGCGAGCGTGGCACACTCCTTGTGAGCCCTTCTGGAGTCACGTAGCACGTGAACATATTGCTAACTGGCAGCTGACCAATAGTCCATCGTATACAATCTAGAGGCACCAAGTCTGCCAGTACGAGATCCTCGCTAATGAATAGGGGAAACAAGTGTAAACTTAACGGCTCGTTTTCAGTGTTTTACGCAATAATATTGAGATCTAACAGACAATAATTGCCACGAAGGTACAGGGTAAGTTATTAGGCCAACTGTAATGTAAAGAAAAAGAAAGAAAAGTGGGTGAAAAGATACCTTGCCGTGGACAGGATCCGAATCGGCGACCTTCGAATAACGCGTTCGATGTACTACCACTGAGCTACCACGACAGCCATCTTCCCAGCCACTTTATTGGGTATCTGTGTCAATTTAAACGTGGTAGTGTCAGTCAGCACTACTAGTAGCTATGGCGGCGAGCGTGGCACACTCCTTATGAGCTTGTTTGGCGTCACGTAGCACGTGAACATATTGCTAACTGGCAGCTGACCAATAGTCCCCCGTATACAACCTAGAGGGAACAAGTCTGCCAGTACGAGACCCTCGTTAATGAATGAGGGAAACAAGTGTAAACTTGAAGGCTCGTTTTTCGTGTTTTACACAATATCATTGAGATCTAATGAACAATATTGCCAACAAAGGAACAGGGTAAGTTATTAGGCCAACTGTATTGTAAATGAGAAGAAAGAAAAGTGGGTGAAAAGATACCTTGCCTTGGAAAGGATCCGAACCTGCGACCTTCGAATAACGCGTTCAATGGTCTACCACTGAGCTACTACGAAAGCCTTTTTCCCAGCCACTTTATTGGGTATCTATGTCAACCTAAACGTGGGAGTGTCAGTCAGCGCCACTTGTAGCCAAGGCGGCGAGCGTGGCACACTCCTTATGAGCCTGTTTGGCGTCACGTAGCACGTGAACATATTGCTAACTGGCAGCTGACCAATAGTCCACAGTATACAACCTAGAGGCACCAAGTCAGCCAGTACGAGACCCTCGTTAATGAATAAGGAAAACAAGGGTAAACTTAAGAGCTCGTTTTTCGTGTTTTACACATAATTATTAAGATATAATAGACAATCACGCCAACGAAGGTACAGGGTAAGTTAATATGCCAACTGTAATGTAAATGAGAAGAAAATTTGGTGAAAAGATACCTTGCCGTGGACAGGATCCAAACCTGTGACCTTCGAATAAGCCGTTCGATGGTCTACCACTGAGCTACCACAACAGCCATCTTGCCTGCCACTTTATTGGGTATCTATGCCAATTTAAACGTGGGAGTGTCAGTCAGCGCCCCTAGTAGCCATGGCGGCGAGCGTGGCACACTTCTTGTGAACCCTTTTGGCATCACATAGCACGTGAACATATTGCTAACTGGCAGCTTACCAATAGTCCACCGTATACAACTTAGAGGCACCAAGTCTGCCAGTACGAGACCCTCGTTAATGAATGAGGGAAACAAGTGTAAACTTGAAGGCTCGTTTTTCGTGTTTTACACAATATCATTGAGATCTAATGAACAATATTGCCAACAAAGGAACAGGGTAAGTTATTAGGCCAACTGTATTGTAAATGAGAAGAAAGAAAAGTGGGTGAAAAGATACCTTGCCTTGGAAAGAATCCGAACCTGCGACCTTCGAATAACGCGTTCAATGGTCTACCACTGAGCTACTACGAAAGCCTTTTTCCCAGCCACTTTATTGGGTATCTATGTCAACTTAAACGTGAGAGTGTCAGTCAGCGCCACTAGTAGCCATGGCGGAGAGCGTGGCACACTCCTTATGAGCCTGTTTGGCGTCACGTAGCACGTGAACATATTGCTAACTGGCAGCTGACCAATAGTCCACCATATACAAACTGGAGGCACCAAGCATGCCAGTACGAGACCCTCGTTAATAATTAAGGGAAACAAGTGTAAACTTAAGAGCTCGTGTTTTGTGGTTTACACAATATTAATGAGATATAACAGACAATATTGCCAACGAAGGTACAGGGTAAGTTACTAGGCCAACTGTAATGTAAATGAGAAGAAAAGTGGGTGAAAAGATACCTTGCCGTGGACGAGATTCATACCTGCAACCTTCGAATAATGCGTTCGATGCTCTATCACTGAGCTACCACGACAGCCATATTCCCAGCCACTTTATTGGGTATCTATGTCAATTTAAACGCGGGAGTGTCAGTCAGCGCCACTAGTAGCCATGGCGGCAAGCGTGGCACACTCCTTGTGAGCCTGTTTGGCGTCACGTAGCACGTGAACACATTGCTAACTGGCAGCTGACCAATAGTCCACCGTAAAAAACCTAGAGGCACCAAGTCTGCCAGTACGAGACCCTCGTTAATGAATAGGGGAAACAAGTGTAAACTTAACGGCTCGTTTTCAGTGTTTTACGCAATAATATTGAGATCTAACAGACAATAATTGCCACGAAGGTACAGGGTAAGTTATTAGGCCAACTGTAATGTAAAGAAAAAGAAAGAAAAGTGGGTGAAAAGATACCTTGCCGTGGACAGGATCCGAATCGGCGACCTTCGAATAACGCGTTCGATGTACTACCACTGAGCTACCACGACAGCCATCTTCCCAGCCACTTTATTGGGTATCTGTGTCAATTTAAACGTGGTAGTGTCAGTCAGCACTACTAGTAGCTATGGCGGCGAGCGTGGCACACTCCTTATGAGCTTGTTTGGCGTCACGTAGCACGTGAACATATTGCTAACTGGCAGCTGACCAATAGTCCACCGTATACAACCTAGAGGGAACAAGTCTGCCAGTACGAGACCCTCGCTAATGACTAAGGGAAACAAGTGTAAACTTAACAGCTCGTTTTTCGTGTTTTACACAATAATAATGAGATATAGTAGACAATAATTCCAACCAAGGTACAGGGTAAGTTATTAGGCCAACTGTATTGTAAAGGAGAAGAAAGAAAAGTAGGTAGAAAGATACCTTTCCTTGGACAGGATCCGAACCTGCGACCTTCGAATAACGCGTTCGAAGGTCTACCACTGAGCTACCACGACAGCCATCTTCCCAGCCACTTTATTGGGTATCTGTGTCAATTTAAACGGCAGTGTCAGTCAGCGCCACTAGTACCATGGCGGCGAGTGTGGCACACTAATTATAAGCCTGTTTGGCGTCACGTAGCACGTGAACATATTGCTGACTGGCAGCTGACCAATAGTCAACCGTATATAACCTAGAGGCACCAAGTCTGCCAGTTCGAGACCCTCGTTAATGAATGAGGGAAACAAGTGTAAACTTAACGGCTCGTTCTCAGTGTTTTACGCATTAATATTGAGATCTAACAGACAATAATTCTCACGAAAGTACAGGGTAAGTTATTAGGGCAACTTCAATGTAAATGAGAAGAAAGAAAAGTGGGTGAAAAGATACCTTGCCGTGGACAGGATCCGAACCGGCGACCTTCGAATAACGCGTTCGATGGTCTACCACTGAGCTAATATGACAGCCATCTTCCCAGCCACTTTATTGAGTATGTATATCAATTTAAACGTGAGAGTGTCAGTCAGCGCCACTAGTAGCCAGGGTGGCGAGCGTGGCACCCTCCTTATGAGCCTGTTTGGCGTCACGTAGCACGTGAACATATTACTATCTGGCAGCTGACCAATAGCCCACCGTATACAATCTAGAGGCACCAAGTCTGCCAGTACGAGACCCCGGTTAATGAATGAGGGAAACAAGTGTAATTTTAAAGGCTCGTTTTTTTGTGTTTTACACAATAATATTGATATCTAATGGACAATAATGCCAACAAAGGAACAGGGTAAGTTATTAGGCCAACTGTAATGTAAATGAGAAGAAAGAAATGTTTGTGAAAAGATACCTTGCCTTGGGCAGGATCCGAACCTGCGACCTTCGAATAACGCGTTCGATGGTCTACCACTGAGCTACTATGACAGCCATCTTCCCAGCCACTTTATTGGGTATCTATGTCAACTTAAACGTGGGAGTGTCAGTCAGCGCCACTTGTAGCCAAGGCGGCGAGCGTGGCACACTCCTTATGAGCCTGTTTGGCGCCACGTAGCACGTGAACATATTGCTAACTGGCAGCTGACCAATAGTCCACTATATACAACCTAGAGGCACCAAGTCTGCCAGTACGAGACCCTCGTTAATAAATGAGGGAGCAAGTGTAAACTTAACGGCTCGTTTTTAGTGTTTTACGCAATAATATTGAGATCTAACAGACAATAATTCCCACGAAGGTACAGGGTAAGTTATTAGGCCAACTGTAATGTAAAGGAAAAGAAAGAAAAGTGGGTGAAAAGATACCTTGCCATGAACAGGATCCGAATCTGCGACCTCCGAATAACGCGTTCGATGATCTACCACTGAGCTAACACGACAGCCATCTTCCCAGCCACTTTATTGGGTATCTGTGTCAATTTAAACGTGGGAGTGTCAGTCAGCACTACTAGTAGCCATGGGGGCGAGCGTGGCACACTCCTTATGAGCTTGTTTGGCGCCACGTAGCACGTGAACATATTGCTAACTGGCAGCTGACCAATAGTCCACCGTATGCAACCTAGAGGCACCAAGTCAGCCAGTACGAGACCCTCGTTAATGAATAAGGAAAACAAGGGTAAACTTAAGAGCTCGTTTTTCGTGTTTTACACATAATTATTAAGATATAATAGACAATCACGCCAACGAAGGTACAGGGTAAGTTAATATGCCAACTGTAATGTAAATGAGAAGAAAATTTGGTGAAAAGATACCTTGCCGTAGACAGGATCCAAACCTGTGACCTTCGAATAAGGCGTTCGATGGTCTACCACTGAGCTACCACAACAGCCATCTTGCCTGCCACTTTATTGGGTATCTATGCCAATTTAAACGTGGGAGTGTCAGTCAGCGCCCCTAGTAGCCATGGCGGCGAGCGTGGCACACTTCTTGTGAACCCTTTTGTCATCACGTAGCACGTGAACATATTGCTAACTGGCAGCTTACCAATAGTCCACCGTATACAACCTAGAGGCACCAAGTCTGCCAGTACGAGACCCTCGTTAATGAATGAGGGAAACAAGTGTAAACTTGAAGGCTCGTTTTTCGCGTTTTACACAATATCATTGAGATCTAATGAACAATATTGCCTACAAAGGAACAGGGTAAGTTATTAGGCCAACTGTATTGTAAATGAGAAGAAAGAAAAGTGGGTGAAAAGATACCTTGCCTTGAAAAGAATCCGAACCTGCGACCTTCGAATAACGCGTTCAATGGTCTACCATTGAGCTACTACGAAAGCCTTATTCCCAGCCACTTTATTGGGTATCTATGTCAACTTAAACGTGAGAGTGTCAGTCAGCGCCACTAGTAGCCATGGCGGAGAGCGTGGCACACTCCTTGTGAGCCTGTTTGGCGTCACGTAGCACGTGAACATATTGCTAACTGGCAGCTGACCAATAGTCCACCATATACAAACTGGAGGCACCAAGCATGCCAGTACGAGACCCTCGTTAATAATTAAGGGAAACAAGAGTAAACTTAAGAGCTCGTGTTTTGTGGTTTACACAATATTAATGAGATATAACAGACAATATTGCCAACGAAGGTACAGGGTAAGTTACTAGGCCAACTGTAATGTAAATGAGAAGAAAAGTGGGTGAAAAGATACCTTGCCGTGGACGGGATTCATACCTGCAACCTTCGAATAATGCGTTCGATGCTCTATCACTGAGCTACCACGACAGCCATATTCCCAGCCACTTTATTGGGTATCTATGTCAATTTGAACGTGGGAGGGTCAGTCAGCGCCCCTAGTAGATATGGCGGCGAGCGTGGCACACTCCTTGTGAGCCCTTCAGGAGTCACGTAGCACGTGAACATATTGCTAACTGGCAGCTGACCAATAGTCCATCGTATACTACCTAGAGGCACCAAGTCTGCCAGTACGAGACCCTCGCTAATGAATAAGGGAAACAAGTGTAAACCTAAGAGCTCGTTTTTCGTGTTTTACACAATAATAATGAGATATAACAGACAATAATTCCAATGAAGGTACAGGGTAAGTTACTAGGCCAACTGTAATGTAAAGGAGAAGAAAGAAAAGTAGGTAAAAAGATACCTTGCCATGGACAGGATCCAAATCTGTGACCTTCGAATAACACGTTCGATGGTCCACCACTGAGCTACCACGACAACCATCTTCCCAGCCACTTTACTGGGTATCTATGTCAATTTGAAAGTGAGAGTGTCAATCAGCGCCCCAAGTAGCCATGGCGGCGAGCGTGGCACACTCCTTGTGAGCCCTTTTGGCGTCACGTAGCACGTGAACATATTGCTAACTGGCAGCTTACCAATAGTACACCGTATACAACCTAGAGGCACCAAGTCTGCCAGTACGAAACCCTCGCTAATGAATAAGAAAAACAAGTGTAAACTTAAGAGCTCGTTTTTCGTGTTTTACACAATAATAATGAGATATAACAGACAATAATTCCAACGAAGGTACAGGGTAAGTTATTAGGCCAACTGTATTGTAAAGGAGAAGAAAAAATAGTGGGTGAAAAGATACCTTGCCGTGGACAGGATCCGAACCGGCGACCTTCGAATAACGCGTTCGATGGTCTACCACTGAGCTACCACGACAGCCATCTTCCCAGCCACTTTATTGGGTATCTGTGTCAATTTAAACGTGTTAGTGTCAGTCAGCACTACTAGTAGCTATGGCGGCGAGCGTGGCACACTCCTTATGAGCTTGTTTGGCGTCACGTAGCACGTGAACATATTGCTAACTGGCAGCTGACCAATAGTCCACCGTATACAACCTAGAGTCACCAAGTCTGCCAGTACGAGGCCCTCGTTAATGAATAAGGAAAACAAGGGTAAACTTAAGGGCTGGTTTTTCGTGTTTTACACAATATTATTGAGATATAATAGACAATAATGCCAACGAAGGTACAGGGTAAGTTACTAGGCCAACTGTAATGTAGATGAGAAGAAAATTTGGTGAAAAGATACCTTGCCGTGGACAGGATCCGAACCTGTGACCTTCGAAGAAGGCGTTCGATGGTGTACCACTGAGCTACCACAACAGCCATCTTGCCTGTCACTTTATTGGGTATCTATGCCAATTTAAACGTGGGAGTGTCAGTCAGCGCCCCTAGTAGCCATGGCGGCGAGCGTGGCACACTCCTTGTGAACCCTTTTGGC
The DNA here is from genome assembly GCF_043290135.1 of Rhipicephalus microplus. NCBI lineage: Eukaryota > Metazoa > Arthropoda > Arachnida > Ixodida > Ixodidae > Rhipicephalus > Rhipicephalus microplus. Next base: position 11,044 of record NW_027464920.1, read on the forward strand.
ATCACGTAGCACGTTAACATAATGCTAACTGGCAGCTTGCCAATAGTCCACCGTATACAACCTAGAGGCACCAAGTCTGCCAGTACAAGACCCTCGTTAATGAATGAGGGAAAGAAGTGTAAACTTAAAGGCTCGTTTTCGTGTTTTACACAATAATAATGAGATCTAACGGACAATAATGCCAACGAAGGTACAGGGTAAGTTATTAGGGCAACTGTAATGTAAATGAGAAGAAAGAAAAGTGGGTGAAAAGATACCTTGCCTTGGACAGGATCCGAACCTGCGACCTTCGAATAACGCGTTCGATGGTCTACCACTGAGCTAATACGACAGCCATCTTCCCAGCCACTTTATTTTAAACGTGGGAGTGTCAGTCAGCGCCACTAGTAGCCATGGTGGCGAGCGTGGCACACTCCTTATGAGCCTGTTTGGCGTCACGTAGCACTTGAACACCTTGCTAACTGGCAGCTGACCAATAGTCCACCATATACAACCTAGAGGCACCAAGTCTGCCAGTACGAGACCCTCGTTAATGAATGAGGGAAACAAGTGTAAACTTAACGGCTCGTTTTTAATGTTTTACGCAAATATACTGAGATCTAACAAACAATAATTCCCACGAAGGTACAGGATAAGTTATTAGGCCAACTGTACTGTAAAGGAGAAGAAAGAAAATTGGGTGAAAAGATACCTTGCCGTGGACAGGATCCGAATCTGCGACCTTCGAATAACACGTTCGATGGTCTACCACTGAGCTACCACGACAGCCATCTTCCCAGCCACTTTATTGGGTATCTATGCCAATTTAAACGTGAGAGTGTCAGTCAGCTCCCCTAGTAGCCATGGCGGCGAGCGTGGCACACTCCTTGTGAACCCTTTTGGCATCACGTAGCGCGTGAACATATTGCTAACTGGCAGCTTACCAATAGTCCATCGTATACAACCTAGAGGCACCAAGCCTGCCAGTACGAGACCCTCGTTAATGAATGAGGGAAACAAGCGTAAACTTAAAGGCTCGTTTTTAGTGTTTTACGCAATATTATTGAGATCTAACAGACAATAATTCCCACGAAGGTACAAGGTAAGTTATTAGGCCAACTGTAATGTAAAGGAGAAGAAAAAATAGTGGGTGAAAAGATACCTTGCCGTGGACAGGATCCAAATCTGCGACCTTCGCATAACGCGTTCGATGGTCTACCACTGAGCTACCACGACAGCCTTCTTCTATATTGGTAACATATTGGTAACTGGCAGCTGACCAATAGTCCATCCTATACAACCTAGAGGCACCAAGTCTGCCAGTACGAGACCCTCGTTAATGAATGAGGAAACAAGTGTAAACTTAAAGGCTCGTTTTTCGTGTTTTTCACAATATTATTGAGATCTAATCGACAATAATGCCAACAAAGGATCAGGGTAAGGTATTAGGCCAACTGTAATGTAAATGAGAAGAAACAAAAGTGGGTGAAAAGATACCTTGCCTTGGACAGGATCCGAACCTGCGACCTTCGAATAACGCGGTCAATGCTCCACCACTGAGCTACCACGACAGCCATCTTCCCAGCCACTTTATTGGGTATCTATGCCAATTTAAACGTGGGAGTGTCAGTCAGCGCCCCTAGTTGCCATGGCGGCGAGCGTGGCACACTCCTTGTGAACCCTTTTGGCATCACGTAGCACGTGAACATAATGCTAACTGTCAGCTTGCCAATAGTCCACCGTATACAACCTAGAGGCACCAAGTCTGCCAGTACAAGACCCTCGTTAATGAATGAGGGAAACAAGTGTAAACTTAAAGGCTCGTTTTTCGTCTTTTACACAATAATAATGAGATATAACAGACAATATTGCCAACGAAGGTACAGGGTAAGTTACTAGGCCAACTGTAATATAAATGAGAAGAAAAGTGGGTGAAAAGATACCTTGCCGTGGACGGGATTCAAGCCTGCGACCTTCAAATAATGCGTTCGATGCTCTATCACTGAGCTACCACGACAGCCATATTCCCAGCCACTTTATCGGGTATCTATGTCAATTTGAACGTGAGAGTGTCAATCAGCGCCCCAAGTAGCCATGGCGGCGAGCGTGGCACACTCTTTGTGAGCCCTTTTGGCGTCACGTAGCACGTGAACATATTGCTAACTGGCAGCTGACCAATAGTCCACCGTATACAACCTAGAGGGACCAAGTCTGCCAGTACGAGACCCTCGCTAATGACTAAGAGAAACAAGTGTAAACTTAACAGCTCGTTTTTCGTGTTTTACACAATAATAATGAGATATAGCAGACAATAATTTCAACGAAGGTACAGGGTAAGTTATTAGGCCAACTGTATTGTAAAGGACAAGAAAAAAAAGTAGGTAAAAAGATACCTTTCCTTGGACAGGCTCCGAACCTGCGACCTTCGAATAACGCGTTCGAAGGTCTACCACTGAGCTACCACGAGAGCCATCTTCCCAGCCTCTTTATTGGGTATCTGTGTCAATTTAAACGGCAGTGTCAGTCAGCGCCACTAGTACCATGGCGGCGAGTGTGGCACACTAATTATAAGCCTGTTTGGCGTCACGTAGCACGTGAACATATTGCTGACTGGCAGCTGACCAATAGTCAACCGTATATAACCTAGAGGCACCAAGTCTGCCAGTACGAGACCCTCGCTAATGAATAAGGGAAGCAAGTGTAAACTTAGGGGCTCGTTTTTTGTGTTTTACACATTAATAATGAGATCTAACGGACAATAATTCCAACGAAGGTACAGGGTAAGTTATTAGGGCAACTTCAATGTAAATGAGAAGAAAGAAAAGTGGGTGAAAAGATACCTTGCCGTGGACAGGATCCGAACCGGCGACCTTCGAATAACGCGTTCGATGGTCTACCACTGAGCTAATATGACAGCCATCTTCCCAGCCACTTTATTGAGTATGTATATCAATTTAAACGTGAGAGTGTCAGTCAGCGCCACTAGTAGCCAGGGCGGCGAGCATGGCACCCTCCTTATGAGCCTGTTTGGCGTCACGTAGCACGTGAACATATTGCTAACTGGCAGCTGACCAATAGCCCACCGTATACAATCTAGAGGCACCAAGTCTGCCAGTACGAGACCCTCGTTAATGAATTAGGGAAACAAGTGTAATTTTAAAGGCTCGTTTTTTTGTGTTTTACACAATAATATTGATATCTAATGGACAATAATGCCAACAAAGGAACAGGGTAAGTTATTAGGCCAACTGGAATGTAAATGAGAAGAAAGAAATGTGTGTGAAAAGATACCTTGCCTTGGGCAGGATCCGAACCGGCGACCTTCGAATAACGCGTTCGATGGTCTACCACTGAGCTACTATGACAGCCATCTTCCCAGCCACTTTATTGGGTATCTATGTCAACTTAAACGTGGGAGTGTCAGTCAGCGCCACTAGTAGCCAGGGCGGCGAGCGTGGCACACTCCTTATGAGTCTGTTTGGCGTCACTTAGCACGTGAACATATTGCTAACTGGCAGCTGACCAATAGTCCACCATATACAACTTAGAGGCACCAAGTCTGCCAGTACGAGACCCTCGTTAATGAATGAGGGAGCAAGTGTAAACTTATCGGCTCGTTTTTAGTATTTTACGCAATAATATTGAGATCTAACAGACAATAATTCCCACGAAGGTACAGGGTAAGTTATTAGGCCAACTGTAATGTAAAGGAAAAGAAAGAAAAGTGGGTGAAAAGATATCTTGCCATGAACAGGATCCGAATCTGCGACCTTCGAATAACGCGTTCGATGATCTACCACTGAGCTACCACGACAGCCATCTTCCCAGCCACTTTATTGGGTATCTGTGTCAATTTAAACGTGGGAGTGTCAGTCAGCACTACTGGTAGCCATGGGGGCGAGCGTGGCACACTCCTTATGAGCTTGTTTGGCGCCACGTAGCACGTGAACATATTGCTAACTGGCAGCTGACCAATAGTCCACCATATACAAACTGGAGGCACCAAGCCTGCCAGTACGAGACCCTCGTTAATTAATAAGGGAAACAAGTGTAAACTCAAGAGCTCGTGTTTTGTGGTTTACACAATATTAATGAGATACAACAGACAATATTGCCAACGAAGGTGCAGGGTAAGTTACTAGGCCAACTGTATTGTAAATGAGCAGAAAAGTGGGTGAAAACTTAGCTTGCCGTGGACGGGATTCATACCTGCAACCTTCGAATAATGCGTTCGATGCTCTATCACTGAGCTACCACAACAGCCATATTCCCAGCCACTTTATTGGGTATCTATGTCAATTTGAACGTGGGAGGGTCCATCAGCGCCCCTAGTAACCATGGCGGCGAGCGTGGCACACTCCTTGTGAGCCCTTTTGGAGTCACATAGCACGTGAACATATTGCTAACTGGCAGCTGACCAATAGTCGACCGTATACAACCTAGAGGCACCAAGTCTGCCAGTACGAGACCCTCGCTAATGAATAAGGGAAACAAGTGTAAACCTAAGAGCTCGTTTTTTGTGTTTTACACAATAATAATGAGATATAACAGACAATAATTCCAATGAAGGTACAGGGTAAGTTACTAGGCCAACCGTAATGTAAAGGAGAAGAAAGAAAAGTAGGTAAAAAGATACCTTTCCTTGGACAGGATCCAGACCTGCGACCTTCGAATAACGTGTTTGACGCTCCACCACTGAGCTACCACGACAACCATCTTCCCAGCCAATTTATTGGGTATCTATGTCAATTCAAACGTGGGAGTGTCAGTCAGTGCCACTAGTAGCCATGGCGGCAAGCGTGACACACTCCTTGTGAGCCTGTTTGGCGTCACGTAGCACGTGAACATATTGCTAACTGGCAGCTGACCAATAGTCCACCGTACACAACCTAGAGGCTCCAAGTCAGCCAGTACGAGACCCTCGTTAATGAATAAGGAAAACAAGGGTAAACTTAAGAGATCGTTTTTCGTGTTTTACACATAATTATTGAGATATAATAGGCAATCATGCCAACGAAGGTACAGGGTAAGTTAATATGCCAACTGTAATGTAAATGAGAAGAAAATTCGGTGAAAAGATACTTTGCCGTGGACAGGATCCAAACCTGTGACCTTCGAATAAGGCGTTCGATGGTCTACCACTGAGCTACCACAACTGCCATCTTGCCTGCCACTTTATTGGGTATCTATGCCAATTTAAACGTGGGAGTGTCAGTCAGCACCCCTATTAGCCATGGCGGCGAGCGTGGCACACTTCTTGTGAACCCTTTTGGCATCACGTAGCACGTGAACATATTGCTAACTGGCAGCTTACCAATAGTCCACCGTATACAACCTAGAGGCACCAAGTCTGCCAGTACGAGACCCTCGTTAATGAATGAGGGAAACAAGTGTAAACTTGAAGGCTCGTTTTTCGTGTTTTACACAATATCATTGAGATCTAATGAACAATATTGCCAACAAAGAAACAGGGTAAGTTATTAGGCCAACTGTATTGTAAATGAGAAGAAAGAAATGTGTGTGAAAAGATACCTTGCCTTGGACAGGATCCGAACCTGCGACCTTCGAATAACGCGTTCAATGGTCTACCACTGAGCTACTACGACAGCCTTTTTCCCAGCCACTTTATTGGGTATCTATGTCAACTTAAACGTGGGAGTGTCAGTCAGCACTACTAGTAGCCATGGGGGCGAGCGTGGCACACTCCTTATGAGCTTGTTTGGCGCCACGTAGCACGTGAACATATTGCTAACTGGCAGCTGACCAATAGTCCACCATATACAAACTGGAGGCACCAAGCCTGCCAGTACGAGACCCTCGTTAATTAATAAGGGAAACAAGTGTAAACCTAAGAGCTCGTTTTTCGTGTTTTACACAATAATAATGAGATATAACAGACAACAATTCCAATGAAGGTACAGGGTAAGTTACTAGGCCAACTGTAATGTAAAGGAGAAGAAAGAAAATTAGGTAAAAAGATACCTTTCCTTGGACAGGATCCAGACCTGCGACCTTCGAATAACGTGTTTGATGCTCCACCACAGAGCTACCACGACAACCATCTTCCCAGCCACTTTATTGGGTATCTATGTCAATTCAAACGTGGGAGTGCCAGTCAGCGCCACAAGTAGCCATGGCGGCAAGCGTGACACACTCCTTGTGAGCCTGTTTGGCGTCCCGTAGCACGTGAACATATTGCTAACTGGCAGCTGACCAATAGTCCACCGTATACAACCTAGAGGCACCAAGTCAGCCAGTGCGAGACCCTCGTTAATGAATAAAGAAAACAAGGGTAAACTTAAGAGCTCGTTTTTCGTGTTTTACACATAATTATTGAGATATAATAGACAATCATGCCAACGAAGGTACAGGGTAAGTTAATATGCCAACTGTAATGTAAATGAGAAGAAAGAAATGTGGGTGAAAAGATACCTTTCCTTGGACAGGATCCAGACCTGCGACCTTCGAATAACGTGTTTGATGCTCCACCACTGAGCTACCACGACAACCATCTTCCCAGCCACTTTATTGGGTATCTATGTCAATTCAAACGTGGGAGTGCCAGTCAGCGCCACTAGTAGCCATGGCGGCAAGCGTGACACACTCCTTGTGAGTCTGTTTGGCGTCACGTAGCACGTGAACATATTGCTAACTGGCAGCTGACCAATAGTCCACCGTATACAACCTAGAGGCAACAAGTCTGCCAGTACGAGACCCTCGCTAATGAATAAGGGAAACAAGTGTAAACCTAAGAGCTCGTTTTTCGTGTTTTACACAATAATATTTAGATATAACAGACAATAATTCCAATGAAGGTACAGGGTAAGTTACTAGGCCAACTGTAATGTAAAGGAGAAGAAAGAAAAGTAGGTAAAAATATACCTTTCCTTGGACAGGATCCAGACCTGCGACCTTCGAATAACGTGTTTGATGCTCCACCACTGAGCTACCACGACAACCATCTTCCCAGCCACTTTATTGGGTATCTATGTCAATTCAAACGAGGGAGTGTCAGTCAGCGCCACTAGTAGCCATGGCGGCAAGCGTGACACACTCTTTGTGAGCCTGTTTGGTGTCACGTAGCACGTGAACATATTGCTAACTGGCAGCTGACCAATAGTCCACCGTACACAACCTAGAGGCACCAAGTCTGCCAGTACGAGACCCTCGTTAATGAATGAGGGAAACAAGTGTAAACTTAACGGCTCGTTTTTAATGTTTTACGCAATTATATTGAGATCTAACAAACAATAATTCCCACGAAGGTACAGAATAGGTTATTAGGCCAACTGTAATGTAAAGGAGAAGAAAGAAAAGTGGGTGAAAAGATACCTTGCCGTGGACAGGATCCAAATCTGCGACCTTCGCATAACGCATTCGAAGGTCTACCACTGAGCTACCACGACAGCCATCTTCCCAGCCACATTATTGGGTATCTATGTCAATTTAAACGTAGGAGTTTCAGTCAGCGCCACTAGTAGCCATGGCAGCAAGCGTGGCACACTCCTTGTGAGCCTGTTTGGCGTCACGTAGCACGTGAACATATTGCTAACTGGCAGCTGACCAATAGTCCACCGTACACAACCTAAAAGCACCAAGTCTGCCACTACGAGACCCTCGTTAATGAATAAGGGAAGCAAGTGTAAACTTAGGGGCTCGTTTTTTGTATTTTACACATTAATAATGAGATCTAACGGACCATAATGCCAACGAAGGTACAGGCTAAGTTATTAGGGCAACTTCAATGTAAATGAGAAGAAAGAAAAGTGGGTGAAAAGATACCTTGCCGTGGACAGGATCCGAACCGGCGACCTTCGAATAACGCGTTCGGTGGTCTACCACTGAGCTATTATGACAGCCATCTTCCCAGCCACTTTATTAGGTATCTATGTCAACTTAAACGTGGGAGTGTCAGTCAGCGCCACTAGTAGCCATGGCGGCGAGCGTGGCACACTCCTTATGAGCCTGTTTGGCGTCACGTAGCACGTGAACACATTGCTAACTGGCAGCTGACCAATAGTCCACCGTACACAACCTAGAGGCGCCAAGTCTGCCAGTACGAGACCCTCGTTAATGAATGAGGGCAACAAGTGTAAACTTGAAGGATCGTTTTTTGTGTTTTACACAAAAATATTGATATCAAATGGACAATAATGCCAACGAAGGAACAGGGTAGGTTATTAGGCCAACTGTAATGTAAATGAGAAGAAAGCAAAGTGGGTGAAAAGATACCTTGCCTTGGACAGGATCCGAACCTGCGACCTTCGAATAACGCGTTCGATGGTCTACCACTGAGCTACTACGACAGCCATCTTCCCAGCCCCTTTATTAGGTATCTATGTCAACTTAAACGTGGGAGTGTCAGTCAGCGCCACTAGTAGCCATGGCGGCGAGCGTGGCACACTCCTTATGAGCCTGTTTGGCGTCACGTAGCACGTGAACATATTGCTAACTGGCAGCTGACCAATAGTCCACCGTATACAACCTAGAGGCACCAAGTCTGCCAGTACGAGACCCTCGGTAATGAATGAGGGAAACAAGTGTAAACTTAACGGCTCGTTTTTCGTGTTTTACACAATATTAATGAGATATAACAGACAATGATGCCAACGAAGGACCAGGGTAAGTTATTAGGCCAAATGTAATGTAAATGACAAGAAAGAAAAGTGGGTGAAAAGATACCTTGCCGTGGACAGGATTCGAACCTGCGACCTTCGAATAACGCGTTCGATGGTCTACCACTGAGCTACCACGACAGCCATCTTCCCAGCCACTTTATTGGGTATCTATGTCAGCCAACTTAAACGTGGGAGTGTCAGTCAGCGCCACTAGTAGCCATGGCGGCGAGCGTGGCACACTCTTTATGAGCCTGTTTGGCGCCACGTAGCGCGTGAACATATTGCTAACTGGCAGCTGACCAATAGTCTACCGTATACAACCTAGAGGCACCAAGTCTGCCAGTACGAGACCCTCGTTAATGAATGAGGGAAACAAGTGTAAACTTAAAGGCTCGTTTTTCGTGTTTTACACAATAATACTGAGATTTAATGGACAATAATGCCAACGACGGAGCAGGGTAAGTTATTAGGCCAACTGTAATGTAAATGAGAAGAAAGAAAGTGGGTAAAAAGATACCTTGCCTTGGACAGGATTCAAACCTGCGACCTTCGAATAACGCGTTCGATGGTCTACCACTGAGCTACTACGACAGCCATCTTCCCAGGCACTTTATTGGGTATCTGTGTCAATTTTAACGAGAGAGTGTCAGTCAGCGCCACTAGTAGCCAGGGCGGCGAGCGTGGCACACTCCTTATGAGCCTGTTTGGCTTCACGTAGCACGTGAACATATTGCTAACTGGCAGCTGACCAATAGTCCACCGTATACAACCTAGAGGCACCAAGTCTGCCAGTAAGAGACGCTCGTTAATGAATGAGGGAAACAAGTATAAACTTGAAGGCTCGTTTTTCGTGTTTTACACAAAAATATTGAGATCAAATGGACAATAATGCCAACGAAGGAACAGGGTAGGTTATTAGGCCAACTGTAATGTAAATGAGAATAAAGAAAAGTGGGTGAAAAGATACCTTGCCTTGGACAGGATCCGAACCTGCGACCTTCGAATAACGCGTTCGATGGTCTACCACTGAGCTACTACGACAGCCATCTTCCCAGCCACTTTAATAGGTATCTATGTCAACTTAAACGTGGGAGTGCCAGTCAGCGCCACTAGTAGCCATGGCGGCGATCGTGGCACACTCCTTATGAGCCTGTTTGGCGTCACGTAGCACGTGAACATATTGCTAACTGGCAGCTGACCAATAGTCTACCGTATACAACCTAGAGGCACCAAGTCTGCCAGTACGAGTACCTCGTTAATGAATAAGCGAAACAAGTGTAAACTTAAGTGCTCATGTTTCGTGGTTTACACAATATTTATGAGATATAACAGACAATATTTCCAACGAAGGTACAGGGTAAGTTACTAGGCCAACTGTAATGTAAATAAGAAAAAAAGGTAGGTGAAAAGATACCTTGCCCTGGACGGGATTCAAACCTGCGACCTTCGAATAACGCGTTCGATGGTCTATCACTGAGCTACCTCGACAGCCATCTTCCCAGCCACTTTTTTGGGTATCTATGCCAACCAACCTAAACGTGGGAGTGTCAGTCAGCGCCACTAGTAGCCATGGCGGCGAGCGTGGCACACTCCTTATGAGCCTGTTTGGCGTCACGTAGCACGTGAACATATTGCTAACTGGCAGCTGACCAATAGTCTACCGTATACAGCCTAGACGCACCAAGTCTGCCAGTACGAGTACCTCGTTAATGAATAAGCGAAACAAATGTAAACTTAAGAGCTCGTGTTTCGTGGTTTACACAATATTTATGAGATATAACAGACAATATTTCCAGCGAAGGTACAGGGTAAGTTACTAGGCCAACTGTAATGTAAATGAGAAGAAAAGTGGGTGAAAAGATCCCTTGCCGTGGACAGGATTCGAACCGGCAACCTTCGAATAACGCGTTCGATGGTCTAGTACTGAGCTAATTTGACAGCCATCTTCCCAGCCACTTTATTGGGTATCTATGTCAATTTAAACGTGAGAGTGTCATTCAGCGTCACTAGTAGCCATGGCGGCGAGCGTGGCACACTCCTTATGAGCCTGTTTGGCGTCACGAGACGTGAACATATTGCTAACTGGCAGCTGACCAATAGTCCACCGTATACAACCTAGAGGCACCAAGTCTGCCAGTACAAGACCCTCGGTAATGAATGAGGGAAACAAGTGTAAACTTAACAGCTCGTTTTTCGTGTTTTACACAATATTAATGGGATATAACAGACAATAATGCCAACGAAGGACCAGAATAAGTTATTAGGCCAAATGTAATGTAAATGACAAGAAAGAAAAGTCAGTGAAAAGATACATTGCTGTGGACAGGATTCGAACCTTCGACCTTCGAATAACGCGTTCGATGCTCTATCACTGAGATACCACGACAGCCATCTTCCCAGCCACTTTATTGGGTATCTATGTCAATTTGAACGTGGGAGTGTCAGTCAGCGCCACTAGTAGCCATGGCGGCGAGCGTGGCACACTCCTTATGAGCCTGTTTGGCGTCACGTAGCACGTGAACATATTGCGAACTGGCAGCTGACCAATAGTACACCGTATACAACCTAGAGGCACCAAGTCTGCCAGTACGAGACCCTCGTTAATGAATGAGGGAAACAAGTGTAAACTTGAAGGATCGTTTTTTGTGTTTTACACAAAAATATTGAGATTAAATGGACAATAATGCCAACGAAGGAACAGGGTAGGTTATTAGGCCAACTGTATTGTAAATGAGAAGAAAGAAAAGTGGGTGAAAGATACCTTGCCTTGGACAGGATCCGAACCTGCGACCTTCGAATAACGCGTTCGATGGTCTTCCACTGAGCTAATTTGACAGCTATCTTCCCAGCCACATTATAGGGTATCTATGTCAATTTAAACGTGAGAGTGTCAGTCAGCGCCACTAGTAGCCAGGGCGGCGAGCGTGGCACACTCCTTATGAGCCTTTTTGGCGTCACGTAGCACGTGAACATATTGCTAACTGGCAGCTGACCAATAGTCCACCGTATACAACCTAGAGGCACCAAGTCTGCCAGTACGAGACCCTCGGTAATGAATGAGGGAAACAAGTGTAAACTTAACGGCTCGTTTTTCGTGTTTTACACATTATTAATGAGATCAAATGGACAATAATGCCAACGAAGGAACAGGGTAGGTTATTAGGCCAACTGTAATGTAAATGAGAAGAAAGAAAAGTGGGTGAAAAGATCCCTTGCCGTGGACAGGATTCGAACCGGCGACCTTCGAATAACGCGTTCGATGGTCTACCACTGAGCTAATATGACAGCCATCTTCCCAGCCATTTTATTGGGTATCTATGTCAATTTAAACGTGGGAGTGTCAGTCAGCGCCACTAGTATAGCCACGGCAGCGAGCGTGGCACAGTCCTTATGAGCCTGTTTGGCGTCACGTAGCACGTGAACATATTGCTAACTGGCAGCTGACCAATAGTCCACCGTATACAACCTAGAGGCACCAAGTCTGCCAGTACGAGACCCTCGTTAATGAATGAGGGAAACAACTGTAACTTAATGAATAAGAGAAACAATTGTAAACTTGAGAGTTCGTATTTCGTGGTTTACACAATATTTATGAGATATAACAGACAATATTTCCAACGAAGAGACAGGGTAAGTTACTAGGCTAACTGTAATGTACATGAGAAGAAAAGTGGGTGAAAAGATCCCTTGCCGTGAACAGGATTCGAACCGGCGACCTTCGAATAACGCGTTCGATGGTCTACCACTGAGCTAATTTGACAGCCATCTTCCCAGCCACTTTATTGGGTATCTATGTCAATTTAAACATGGGAGTGTCAGTCAGCGCCACTAGTAGCCAGGGCGGCGAGCGTTTTACACTTCTTATGAGCCTGTTTGGCCTCACGTAGCACGTGAACATAATGCTAACTGGCAGCTGACCAATAGTCCACCGTATACAACCTAGAGGCACCAAGTCTGCCAGTACGAGACCCTCGTTAATGAATGAGGGCAACAAGTGTAAACTTGAAGGATCGTTTTTTGTGTTTTACACAAAATTATTGATATCAAACGGACAATAATGCCAACGAAGGAACAGGGTAGGTTATTAGGCCAACTGTAATGTAAATGAGAAGAAAGAAAAGTGGGTGAAAAGATACCTTGCCTTGGACAGGATCCGAACCTGCGACCTTCGAATAACGCGTTCGATGGTCTACCACTGAGCTACTACGACAGCCATCTTCCCAGCCCCTTTATTGGGTATCTATGTCAGCCAACTTAAACGTGGGAGTGTCAGTCAGCGCCACTAGTAGCCATGGCGGCGAGCGTGGCACACTCTTTATGAGCCTGTTTGGCGTCACGTAGCGCGTGAACATATTGCTAACTGGCAGCTGACCAATAGTCTACCGTATACAACCTAGAGGCACCAAGTCTGCCAGTACGAGACCCTCGTTAATGAATGAGGGAAACAAGTGTAAACTTAAAGGCTCGTTTTTCGTGTTTTACACAATAATACTGAGATTTAATGGACAATAATGCCAACGACGGAGCAGGGTAAGTTATTAGGCCAACTGTAATGTAAATGAGAAGAAAGAAAGTGGGTGAAAAGATACCTTGCCTTGGACAGGATCCAAACCTGCGACCTTCGAATAACGCGTTCGATGGTCTACCACTGAGCTACTACGACAGCCATCTTCCCAGGCACTTTATTGGGTATCTGTGTCAATTTTAACGAGAGAGTGTCAGTCAGCGCCACTAGTAGCCAGGGCGGCGAGCGTGGCACACTCCTTATGAGCCTGTTTGGCGTCACGAGACGTGAACATATTGCTAACTGGCAGCTGACCAATAGTCCACCGTATACAACCTAGAGGCACCAAGTCTGCCAGTACAAGACCCTCGGTAATGAATGAGGGAAACAAGTGTAAACTTAACAGCTCGTTTTTCGTGTTTTACACAATATTAATGGGATATAACAGACAATAATGCCAACGAAGGACCAGAATAAGTTATTAGGCCAAATGTAATGTAAATGACAAGAAAGAAAAGTCGCTGAAAAGATACCTTGCCGTGGACAGGATTCGAACCTTCGACCTTCGAATAACGCGTTCGATGCTCTATCACTGAGCTACCACGACAGCCATCTTCCCAGCCACTTTATTGGGTATCTATGTCAATTTGAACGTGGGAGTGTCAGTCAGCGCCACTAGTAGCCATGGCGGCGAGCGTGGCACACTCCTTATGAGCCTGTTTGGCGTCACGTAGCACGTGAACATATTGCGAACTGGCAGCTGACCAATAGTAACACCGTATACAACCTAGAGGCACCAAGTCTGCCAGTACGATACCCTCGTTAATGAATGAGGGAAACAAGTGTAAACTTGAAG